>NC_086449.1:176813420-177088420 GCF_028390025.1 Pseudophryne corroboree | reverse complement strand
TCAACCATTGTTTAATATGTAAACATGAAAGCTATTTACCACTTGCTGTCAGGCTTGTATAGACAGTCTGGTAAAGTGTATTAGATTGCATTTTATAGAGAGATCATTGGGCATGCTTCCAGGTCACACTACTGGAGCGGTCACCCAGGTGACTGCAGATATCTGTTAGGTATGAATGCTGTCTGTTCAGTGCATGTGCAGTGTTAAATTGCAGAATTTCAATTCTACCCTGTAATAGGAGGCATAGAATGGTGAACAAGATGGCAGCTGTCATCCATTTTGTTGTTCACTTTTGTTGTTTACTGTTCATTTACTGCTATCATCTCTTTCTTGCAACATACTACTCTGGAAAGTGCCAAAGAATTCTACATATATCATACCATATTTAGTGTAAACCACGTTTATGATTTTGGCTCAACTGTCTTTATTGCTATGCAATAGTTAAGGACCAATTATAGGTTTCACTTATGTTTATAACCATAGTTAGGCAATTGCATTATGTGCTTTGTTAAGCTTTGCAATTTAAACTGTAAGCAGGAAGTGTCAGTCAGCCTTATGCCTGGGTGAGACACTGACTGCAGAGGTGCCAGGATGACTGACCTGTGCAAACTCTAACCATTAGAAGATAGGGCTCCTGGACTGTGTACACTGATGTGATTGCTGCATGTGAACATATTTACCTGATTGACTGAATACCATACATAGTTAAGTATCAATTATATATCATTTATTTTCATTAAATGCTTTTATGCTTTTGATTCCTGTGTGGTCCTCATCTACTCACGAGTCTCATCATGCCTATTGCCCACCTAAAACACACCCGCAATGCGGCTGCATGTAGAAAACTTAATGTGGCCTAAATGTCTTTCTGATTAGTATTTAGTTTTTATTATTCTCTGGTAACTCCACCATGATTCCATCACTGGATTTAATAATGAAATCATTGATGTCAACATGTTATTAAAAAATTCTACAAATGTAATTAAAGAAATTTTAATGCATGAAAATAGCTACTACTTTTGCATATTGGAGATAGGTCCATTGGCATCCTGTTTCTTAAACCAATAATCTTATATTTGGGTTTTATCATAAGCAGTTAGTTTCGTATTTTGGAGCTGATTCAGTGGAAGATGCTTTTGTCGGCGCCTCTGGGCCTTTGTACAAAGCAGATGTGCAACAATATACAAATGCCCAGGAGGCATCTTGTGTACATAGATGCCTCCTGTTGGCTTCTCTGAGGCGCTACTGCATCCGAAAATGCAGCATCAGATCATCCGTGCCATCTAAGTAATCCTGATGCTGCTGAGGCCAGTAAACAAGGGCGTAGCTACCATAGGTGAAGTGAGTACAGCTGTTATGGGGCCCAGATCTGAGAGGGGACCACCTTCTCTGTCACAGTTACATGTGTTATATACATTTTTCCACATTTTTAGATACATAGGGGCCCTTACAAACTTGTGCCTTGGGTATATATAGTTTTATATATATATATATATATATATATATATATATATATATATAGTTATGCCCCTGGACCTGCTCATTGTAATGTGGTATAACATGATCTGTAGGGCATTATAATATTAGATAATATGAACTGGGGTAATATAATGTGGCACAATATGAAGTTGAGGCTACATATAGTGTGGCATAATATGAACTGGGGACACTGTATGACAATGTGGATTGGGGGTACTGTGTTGCATAATGTGCACTGGTACCCCTACAATGTGACATAACGCAAACTAGGGCACTGCTATGTTTCATAAACTAGGTTATCTATAAAGGGGCATACAATTAACAACTGCTGCTGAGAGGTGTCTCTCTAGAACCATTGAGACAGGGGCCCCTTCAAAATATTGCTATGGGGCCCACAAAGTTCTGGCTACTCCCCTGCCAGTAAACCTGCATCACAAGACGCAGTCACTGGCCTCAGCACTACCACTAAACACAGATGGCATGACACCATTTTGTGAAAAGGTCCCTGTGTCTCCTTCCCCTAATGGCCACACCCCATCAATCAGCCTGCAGCTTCCCCCATACTGCACTCAGAGACGGAGCAGTATTGCAGCACATGCGCCCATCATCTGCTACGCTGTAATAATACACTGCACAGGTGTGACCTATTTGGTCCAGCATCCATCTATGAATCTACCACTGCAACATGAAGAACATTTTCAAAATCAGTAATATCATATAAATTGGTGGAACCTCTATACCTATATACAACTGCACAGATGGACTGCTCTTTCCTTGTATAAGATACAGCATGTCATTCAATGAGTGTCCTGCTATATATCTGTTGCAAACATGGCTGAATTTCATTATTGCACTAACTCCTCTTTACCACTAATGTTTGTGGACCAGGCGACTTGAAAACAGAACTTGTACGGTTAACACCCCAATCATGGGAAAAGAAAGATTTGTCCTGCAAAGCTTAAAGTCTCAATGGAATAACACAGAGGGAAGTAATGAGAGACAAAGATTCCTATGGGAGACTGTTGGGAAACATCCTTCAGTGATTTATGAAAGTAACAGTCATGACATTAGTGAAGGTGAGCGCAAAGGTTCCTCTGATACCATGCAGGTGACTACATAAGTAACTATCCTATAGACCTTGTCAGGTCATTGCTGTCTGTCAGACACTTCTCTCTGAACCACATTTACAGAAAACAATGTCTTTGAGGCCATAGGCAAAGGATTAAGGAGCATCCTGATCAAGGCCTTGATCTGCAACTTTCTAATTCCCATTATTAATACAGTATGCCCATCTCTGAATAAAAGCTGCAATGACAACATGTCATACTGTACACTGACTGAAACACATGGATTGAGCTGCTTAATTGTAACAAAGGAGGAAATGAGTCAAAAATCTTAATGATTTTATATTTAAAATAGACTAAACACATTACTAGACAAAGAGAAATTTTATGACTGCATTGCGAGGAATTTTGGGTATACTGCACTCCTGTGTTATATCTCCTATCATTCTTAATTAAAAAGCGGCATTCAATTGCCCATACATGAGTCTTCCTTGCCAAATCCTAATGTCCTATGGCAACACACAGATATGTCTTCCCTAAATTTTACTGTGGGAATTCTGGACATATATACAGATGGAGCCACGCTCATCGAGCATGGCTACATCGCAGGCAGGTGCCCCTGGCATGCTTGGGCACGCATGTCCCTTTCGTGCCCAGCGGTCCGCCTTGCTGGGCACACTCAGTCGCAGATGGAGCCATGATTAGCATGGCTCCATCTGTATATATATATATATATATAAATATATATTTTTTTTTATTTTTTTTCCTAGTATGATGAGGATTATTATTAGAATTTGGACATACCTTGCCCATTGGAAAATTTCTATAGTCCCTCTTGGTAAAACCACTTCACTCTGCACAACCAAGGACTGTATGCATTAACAGGCAGAAAGTACTGCACGAGAGACCATATCTACATATATAGAAGCCAAATACCACTGACTGACTCACTGACTCATCACGAACTCACCGGAAACCATGAGGACTAGAAACGTATAACTTAGTAGCTTTGTTTTGCGACGTAGGCACACACTAAGGGATTTTTCAAAAGTCTACCCCAAAAGGGTGAAAAGGGGTGACATTTATTTTTTTATATAAATTCTTCATTATATCTTAATCCAGATAAGATTTAGATTTGGTATTTTTTGCATACAAAGGTTACCAACTTAAGTGGCTACGTAGGTGTATATATTTTTAGCAGCATGTTAACATAGGTTTAAAAACAATAATTTTTTAACAATTCTTTTTCTAACAATCTATTGATTTTTGTTTCATATTAAATTGGAGAAACTGTCTTATTCTGAGAATTCCTCTGATCCCATCAGACTACCATTTCCAGGTTAAACGGCTGCAGTTCCCGGTAAAGGTCTGCTATGCCATGACCATTAACAAAGCTCAGGGGCAGAGTTTGAAAGTGGCTGGTGTGGATCTGAGGAGTGACTGCTTCTCCCATGGCCAGTTGCCTGTTCCAGAGTCAGCTCCTCTGACAGCCTGGTCATTCTCCAGCCTGAAGGAAATACTAAAAATGTAGTTTACCAGGAAGTCCTTCAAAATTAAAGTTATACGTATGGAAATACTTGAAATTCCATAGCGAAGCATGGGTATTCAGCTAGTATAATATAAATTTACTGCAACAAGCTGATGAATCTGATTTTGACTTTAGTTGTCTGTGGTTGACCAAGATTGACAGGACTGTAAGGAAGAGCAATATTATCCTCTCAATGCAGATGATTTGGTTGGTGTAATTTGCAGGATTTAAGCTACTGTATGTACAAACCAGCTATTTAAAATTTTCCTCCACCATTCAGTATTTGACAGGAAAACAGAGGACAAGACAGAAGCTCACACAGATTCCACTGATTTCTAAGAAGGGCCCGATGCATCCCACGTAGGGATGCAGTCATCATATACATTAAAAATGTGGTCATTTTTAATGCCAAGACCAGAATGTTATTTTAATTAACCTCTTGCGCTATTAAATTGAAGGTAACATGACTTGAAGACACTTGATTAATGGTTAAGATAAATTTTTAATATCCATAAAATAAATTATAAACATAAGAATGAATGAATTAGTATGCGCATACATAAAAAAGTAAAATACTAAACTTACTACTTGAGCGTAGGAGGTGGATCATGTAGCTAATTGTGACCATATAGGACTAATTTACACGTTGACGGTGTCCTTTATTTAGTATTCTCAACATAGAACAGTCCCATTAAATGTGCTCATAGAACCAAGATTAGGTGTGTACCAAACAGGTAAATCGAACCAATATGTCAATTGTGAGTGGTTCTTTTGTATGTGGAGATAATCTCCAGACAGCACGGAGAAGATTAGAATGTCACCTGGGGTTTGGTGCACGGCAAGCACCTAGGAAAACTCCCGTTTGCCACGGTCCGTGAATGGTGTACTCCGTCTTCTGCTGTGTCAGGTTCTCACACACACACACCTTACTTCACGTTAAGGGATGGAGGTCTTGTCAGGCTCCCGGAGCTTTGCGCACTGCAGGCGCTGATTAGGTGATTCTGCTCCCGTCTTCAAGCCGCCGCATATAGCGTCCTCCCGTCTCCCGCTTGTAGGTCTCAAGCAATGTTGCACATCAATAGGACCTACTGTCAAATGTCCATTGGGTCACACAGGGCTCCTTCTCTGATGCGTTTCGCTTCTAATTGAAGCTTCCTCATGAGGAAGCTTCAATTAGAAGCGAAACGCGTCAGAGAAGGAGCCCTGTGTGACCCAATGGACATTTGACAGTAGGTCCTATTGATGTGCAACATTGCTTGAGACCTACAAGCGGGAGACGGGAGGACGCTATATGCGGCGGCTTGAAGACGGGAGCAGAATCACCTAATCAGCGCCTGCAGTGCGCAAAGCTCCGGGAGCCGGACAAGACCTCCATCCCTTAACGTGAAGTAAGGTGTGTGTGTGTGAGAACCTGACACAGCAGAAGACGGAGTACACCATTCACGGACCGTGGCAAACGGGAGTTTTCCTAGGTGCTTGCCGTGCACCAAACCCCAGGTGACATTCTAATCTTCTCCGTGCTGTCTGGAGATTATCTCCACATACAAAAGAACCACTCACAATTGACATATTGGTTCGATTTACCTGTTTGGTACACACCTAATCTTGGTTCTATGAGCACATTTAATGGGACTGTTCTATGTTGAGAATACTAAATAAAGGACACCGTCAACGTGTAAATTAGTCCTATATGGTCACAATTAGCTACATGATCCACCTCCTACGCTCAAGTAGTAAGTTTAGTATTTTACTTTTTTATGTATGCGCATACTAATTCATTCATTCTTATGTTTATAATTTATTTTATGGATATTAAAAATTTATCTTAACCATTAATCAAGTGTCTTCAAGTCATGTTACCTTCAATTTAATAGCGCAAGAGGTTAATTAAAATTACTTTTGCTACACCTGGTTTCGATCAGGTGTGATTGTGTTGGCCATTTCCACAGGCCATTTTACCTTGTTTGCGGCTATTCAGATTGTATGAGCTGTAAGAGAATTATTTATATACACTTTTTATAACCTTTGTTGATAGCGCCTGACATCAGTACCAAGACCAGAATGTTACCAGTTATGATGCTGACATTGTTGAACTGTCGACATTGAACATTTATTCAGAGTAGACAGGATGAATGTTAATAGGGTCAAGGTTGACATGCTAAACATGTCGAAATGCTGCATGTTGACATTAGGACCCTCTCGACATTCTCATGTCAACATAATTAATGTTGACAAAACAAACCCATCGCAAACAGCTGTCTTAGCAAGATGGATGGCAAAGCAGGGTAATAGGAAAGAAGAACATGGGTTAGTTCCTCCCATCACTTTGGTAATACAGCTGCGGGTACAGTACCTTTATCACCCCATAGAGAACAGTGAGCTCTGTGACATCTTCCAGCTCCCCTCCATTCACTTATCACATCAGTTTTAGCATGACTGTTTCTGTGTGTTGTTGTTCATATGTGTTCCACCAAGTTACTAAATAACTACATTGCATGACATGGTTTCAATTCTCAATTCAATTTCTATTTTTCTAGATATACTGCTTTTGGTTATTGCTTGAACCTAAACTGTATGAAAAAAACACTTCTAGTCTATCTAAAGGGCTTGTCTTGAGATCCAACCAAATCCATTCGAGGCTCCCACTCCAATCACTCTGTATCACTGACCTGAAACAAAGAACACTTTTCTCATTTCAGACTTTTCTGTTTGTTTCCATTAACACGTGCCTATCATTCGCCTTACCTTGGTTCCCCTTGATTGACTGACAGATAGATTTCCCATGAGTTGTCTTCTGCAATCGCCTCATGTGGGATCAACAGGCTCACCCCTGGAAAATAACGAGACGGAGCTTAGCGATAGAATCAGGGAGAGAATGCCTGACTAGAACAGACATCAATAAAATACATCTCTCTACATAGTACATGACAGGAAACTCAAAATAAAACGCTCAAATGCCTTTCATTCAAACACTTTTATGTTAGATGCACCAGGATTATAAATTGCTATTAAAACTATAATATTTTAGGAAGTGGCTGAATTTTACAAAATATTAGCTTTGCAATGTATGGATAAGGCGGTAAGTATCAGTGCTATGCCTCAGTGCAACAAACCATGCAAACACAGGGAAAACATACAAACTCTACACATGTTTGGAATACAGTTTTCATTGCTACAATAATAGCCGTTTCATTATACAGTGCCTGAGAAAAGCAGTAGTGTTGTGTGTTGCCAGCTCCAATCTAGAAGGCTGGACACTGCTGAATAGGAATATAACATAGCATCAGCATTGTTAAAACTGCTTAAAACATCATTACATCTCCATTTGGAGAAATTAATACGCATTTCATTCACTAATGTGAACATTCTTTTACAGGCAGCATTTGTTCAATAAACACTATCCAATGTTATCCCATTTGTAACTGTGTAATAGCAACATTATTATAACTCATGACTAATTGTGGCATCAATTAAACGACTGCTATAAATGAAGTCAGCTAATCAATAGAGACTCTCGATGTATCTCTGTGGTGAAAGTATTAGATGAGTAACTTTATTGTGTTTTTACTACCTGTAAATTTGTTAGAAAGATTTATAGAACATTTGTGTAATTTAATGTCAAGCACAATTAATGCTAATCACATGCAATAATGTGTATGATGTCCTGCTATATCATATGAATGGCATTAAGGGGTGGTCAAAGTCATTTTGCAGTCCTTTGCAATCAATCCATTTTTTATTGATTGAAAGCTCTTTCGAGCAGAAAGCCACTCATTTGTCTGAAGTTATGTTCCTGTATGTAATCCTGGTGTGTCATCCATTGATTTATCTCCCACCGGAAATTTGTTGGTGGAACGTGAACTTTCCCTGTACATTATTACTCTTCAGTTCACCAAAAAACCTAAACTGTACCAAGAATGGAAATAACAATTAGCATGGGGGGCATCATAAGGCTCTGTAATTCATTAGCTTGTTACTATTACCCTCATTCAGCCTTTCTGATACCTTACTAAGTTCCTACATGTTTTTGAATCATTTATCTGCCTATAACAACTGGAGCTCCCAGAGGCGTTACATAAACCAATATTCCTTTATAAAACTTGCATGATAAAGGAAATGGCTTACACTAAAGTTATCCAGAAAGCCCCAAATTCAGCAAGAAATCACTTTTGGTGAATTTTAGAGACTTTTCTGGCATATATAAACACATACTTGTCTACTCTCCCGGAAGCTGCGGGAGACTCCCGTTTTTTTGAGTAGCCCCCTCGCACCCCCAGAAGAGTAGGCAAGTCTCCTGCATCTTGCTTGCATCCTAGTAATGCGGGCAGGATGGAGAGATACTCTGCTGAGTTCGCAGGACCGTGGAGTGGGGAAGGGGTTAAAATGATGCGAATAGCATCAATTTAGCCCCACCCCTTTCCCACGGACCCACGATTCGCTGAGTTTTCCAGATGTGGGGGCGGGGCTTGATGATGTCACAGCCTGGCCCCGCTCCCTGAAGTCTCCTGCAACGTATCCTCTTCGGGCTTCTCCCGGAGAGGAGACATTCAAAGTAGGTAAGTATGTATAAATATCATACTCACCGAACATTTCTTCCTATATTTAATATGAGGAGCTCTACTAAACAATTCAATGAGGATGGGAGATGACAGGGACAGCATGGGACTAGACAAGGGGTTTTAAATGCACTTTAGGAGATTTTAGAAAAGGGGAAAAGTAATGACCAGTGAAATGTTAAAATTGCTGGTTTGCACTGGAGGTTGGGAGGAAGAGAAAAGAGAAGAATCTGTATGGTTGACGCACTCAGAAAAAAGTAAATCATAAAATATAACCTTTATTGATTATATTAAAATATATTTTAATATAATCAATAAAGGTTATATTTTATGCTTTACTTTTTTCTGAGTGCGTCAACCATACAGATTCTTCTCTTTTCTCTTCCTCCCAACCTTGATGTACATATACTGTAGTTGACAGCACCCCCATATACATAGCATTGTCTGAAATACAAGAAAGGGGTCTTTTGGAGTGGTTGTAGGGTGACGATTCCCTTACACCCACAGCATAAGAACAGGATATAGTGAGTGTGCAGATACCCAACCTCTGTGGTTTGCACTGGAGCAAGGCTTGGACTGGCCCACAGGGGTACAGGGGAAACCACCAGTGGGCCCCACTGCCTGGGGGCCCACCTTCTGCTCTAAGGATCAGGTTCCAGACTGTGCACTTGAATTATACATTATACATATGTAACCTTATACTGGACTATGGTGTATTTTCTACAGTGCATTGCTGTTATCAATCTGTTATTAATCTGATACATTATCATGCATGCAGCAGCTGAATTTACTTTATATATTTATGAAGGGGCCCAAAAGTTGCACTGTCTAATGGTTAGTCAAGCCAATGAGCTGGCAGGCCAAACCCCCTCTGCAGACTGGCCACACCCCTAACATGGGCCCCTACCACTGCATTTCCCTGGTGGGCCCTACATGCCCCAGTCCGACACTGGCTGGAGCCCATGGTGTGCTCTCCTTTATTAAATTATAGGACAATCAGTCCCTGCTGGGAAATGACACAGCCCATCTGGGCATGCTTTATCATGAAAACTGAACATTAAGTAATAATTTGCATGTTCTTGTTTTATTTTGTCCATTATTTTTGTTGTCCACCACCAGATTAACTTTAGTTTATTGATTTAAGAAAAACGCAAGACTAAATTTATTTGGTTGATGTAAAAAAAAGAATTTGACATACATTAGTCTTGTGTCCTTATTTTGAGACTAGTACTTAGAGTTAAGATACAGTAAGTCTTATAGGGTATGTGTGAATATCACCTGTTAGGGAGTTTACAGACCTCACACTGCTTTCTCCTACAGCAGGGAAGGGGAACCTTCGGCCCTCCAGCGGTTGTTGAACTACACATCCCTGCATGCCCTGCAACAGTTTTAGCATGGTCAAATAGCAAAACTGTAGCAAGGCATGCTGGTATGTGTAGTTCAACACCAGCTGGAGGGCCGAAGGTTCCCCATCCCTGTCCTACAGTATGTGTATAAGACCTTGGTGGTGGTTCCTCCACAGTTCTTCATGACAATACACAGCTACATACCTCTGAACTTTTGATGGTGGGTGGTTGGGACAAGCCATGCCAGAGGCGCAGCCACGGTCCTAAAGAGGGCAGGGCCTTGAGTGGGGGGGGCAAAGCCTAGCACAGTGATCCCCGTTTTTGTCATTTTGGGGCATGGCCAGCACTCCCTGAGCTGCTGGGCAGCCCACGGCTCCACTCCCTGCACTGATAGAGGCCGTGCGCATGTGCACGGTATCTATTAAGTGATCACCGGCTGCTTTGCTGAGCAGAGAAGCGGCTGATCACTGGCTAACCCAATCTGCCCCCAACCTGCGTGTCGCAGTGTCGCAGAAGGACAGCGGAACAGTGTCCAATTAGTGGGACTGTCCCGCTGTATTCGGGAAAGCTGGGAGGTATGCAGCTAGTCAGATGTTGGCACTCCACTTATATTGGTTTAGAGTTCATTTGTTGAGGGGTTGAAGGAAAATATAGTCCTACTCTCACTCTTCCTCACACAGAGGATGATCCTGAGTTGGGACCAAAGCAAAAAAAAAGGCAAGTAACTTGTATATGGCCAAACCATGCTGCAATAAATACTTTCTGCGTTTGCATGTACAGTAGCCCACAAATTCTCGACAGCTTTAGGTATAGACTGCATTTTAGATTTGAGTTTGAACATGCCCCTCCCAAATCTAAATCTCTCTGCTCATTATAAATCTGCCCCACCTGCAGTGCAACATGGTATTGTCCAAGTGCAAAGTTATTTGTTCTTTTTACTTTACTCCCAACTCAGAGTCAGCCTAATGGTATCTTTGACACACTCCACTTTCCTTTCTTTGCTTCCCAACTGACTGTGCATATTCTGACAATGCTTGTTATTTACAGACATCATCACCACATCATCACCACATAACCACCTCCCTCTACACTAGGGGTAGTACTACTGGAAAAAACAATATTCAGACATTTTACTCCAGGCTATCAGCCTCCCATCCGCAGCCCATTGGATGGGGGGGACAGCCTCGGGCTTCACCCCTGGCCCTTGGGTGGCTGGGGGGGGGGACCCCTTGATTGAAGGGGTCCCCACTTCCCCAGGGTACCCCGGCCAGGGGTGACTAGTTGGATATTTAATGCCACGGCCGCAGGGCACTGTATAAAAGTGACCCCCGGCTGTGGCATTATCTGTCCAGCTAGTGGAGCCCGATGCTGGTGTGAAAAATACGGGGGACCCCTACTCGTTTTGTCCCCCGTATTTTTTGCACCAGCACCAGGCGCAGAGCCCGGTGCTGGTTTTAAAAATACGGAGGATCCCCTGTCAATTTTTCCCCCGCATTTTTAGAACCAGGACCAGCTCGAAGAGCCCGAGGTTGGTTATGCTTTGGAGGGGAGACCCACGCCATGTTTTCCCGTTTTTTTAAATCGCGGCAAAATCCGGCAAATCGGCCGTTTTTTGCCAGCGGGAATGTCGAATCCGTTTTTCATTGAATATGGTGAATTCCGGCAGCCACCTGCCGGAATTCACCTGTCGAATTGTGTCGAATTAAAAAACGGCGATAATTTGCCGCGATTCGCCGTGAATTGCATATACCCCTAAGTCTTTTCATTTTTCTAGCGAGAGGCTGAGTGCTTCCATCCTCATGTGAAGCTGAACCACTAGCCATGAACATAGGCCAGGGCCTCAGCCGTTCCTTGCCACTCCGTGTGGTAAATGGCATATTGGCAAGTTTACGCTTCTCCTCCGACTATTTTATTTTAGATTTTTGAGTCCTTTTTTTACTGATATTTTGTGTTTTGGATTTTACATGCTCTGTACTATGACATTGGGCATCGGCCTTGGCAGACGACGTTGATGGAATTTCATCGTCTCGGCCATGACTAGTGGCAGCAGCTTCAGCACGAGGTGGAAGTGGATCTTGATCTTTCCCTATTTTTGGAACCTCAACATTTTTGTTCTCCATATTTTAATAGGCACAACTAAAAGGCACCTCAGGTAAACAATGGAGATGGATGGATACTAGTATACTTATGGATGACGCGTGACTGACGACACAGAGGTAGATACAGCCGTGGACTACCGTACTGCGTCTGCTAGTATAGAGATGATAATGATATAAAAAATATATATATATATCACTACTGCAGGTATATATAATATAATGACGGACCTGCTGGACACTGTCAGCAGACTCCTAAACTACTAGTATGAAGAAGATAGAAAAAAAAACCCACCACAGGTAGGTATACAATTATGGACGAGCACTGACGACACAGAGGTAGCTACAGCCGTGGACTACCGTACTGCGTCTGCTAGTATAGAGATGATAATGATATAAAAAATATATATATATCACTACTGCAGGTATATATAATATAATGACGGACCTGCTGGACACTGTCAGCAGACTCCTAAACTACTAGTATGAAGAAGATAGAAAAAAAAACCCCACCATAGGTAGGTATACAATTATGGACGAGCACTGACGACACAGAGGTAGCTACAGCCGTGGACTACTGTACTGCGTCTGCTAGTATAGAGATGATAATGATATAAAAAATATATATATATCACTACTGCAGGTATATATAATATAATGACGGACCTGCTGGACACTGTCAGCAGACTCCTAAACTACTAGTATGAAGAAGATAGAAAAAAAAAACCCACCACAGGTAGGTATACAATTATGGACGAGCACTGACGACACAGAGGTAGCTACAGCCGTGGACTACCGTACTGCGTCTGCTAGTATA
The DNA here is from genome assembly GCF_028390025.1 of Pseudophryne corroboree. NCBI lineage: Eukaryota > Metazoa > Chordata > Amphibia > Anura > Myobatrachidae > Pseudophryne > Pseudophryne corroboree. The sequence goes on along the minus strand of NC_086449.1, from coordinate 177,075,534 downwards.
GAGATGATAATGATATAAAAAATATATATATATCACTACTGCAGGTATATATAATATAATGACGGACCTGCTGGACACTGTCAGCAGACTCCTAAACTACTAGTATGAAGAAGATAGAAAAAAAAACCCCACCATAGGTAGGTATACAATTATGGACGAGCACTGACGACACAGAGGTAGCTACAGCCGTGGACTACTGTACTGCGTCTGCTAGTATAGAGATGATAATGATATAAAAAATATATATATATCACTACTGCAGGTATATATAATATAATGACAGACCTGCTGGACACTGTCAGCAGACTCCTAAACTACTAGTATGAAGAAGATAGAAAAAAAAACCCCACCACAGGTAGGTATACAATTATGGACGAGCACTGACGACACAGAGGTAGCTACAGCCGTGGACTACCGTACTGCGTCTGCTAGTATAGAGATGATAATGATATAAAAAATATATATATATCACTACTGCAGGTATATATAATATAATGACGGACCTGCTGGACACTGTCAGCAGACTCCTAAACTACTAGTATGAAGAAGATAGAAAAAAAAAACCCCACCACAGGTAGGTATACAATTATGGACGAGCACTGACGACACAGAGGTAGCTACAGCCGTGGACTACCGTACTGCGTCTGCTAGTATAGAGATGATAATGATATAAAAAATATATATATATCACTACTGCAGGTATATATAATATAATGACGGACCTGCTGGACACTGTCAGCAGACTCCTAAACTACTAGTATGAAGAAGATAGAAAAAAAAACCCCACCATAGGTAGGTATACAATTATGGACGAGCACTGACGACACAGAGGTAGCTACAGCCGTGGACTACTGTACTGCGTCTGCTAGTATAGAGATGATAATGATATAAAAAATATATATATATCACTACTGCAGGTATATATAATATAATGACGGACCTGCTGGACACTGTCAGCAGACTCCTAAACTACTAGTATGAAGAAGATAGAAAAAAAAAACCCACCACAGGTAGGTATACAATTATGGACGAGCACTGACGACACAGAGGTAGCTACAGCCGTGGACTACCGTACTGCGTCTGCTAGTATAGAGATGATAATGATATAAAAAATATATATATATCACTACTGCAGGTATATATAATATAATGACGGACCTGCTGGACACTGTCAGCAGACTCCTAAACTACTAGTATGAAGAAGATAGAAAAAAAAACCCCACCATAGGTAGGTATACAATTATGGACGAGCACTGACGACACAGAGGTAGCTACAGCCGTGGACTACTGTACTGCGTCTGCTAGTATAGAGATGATAATGATATAAAAAATATATATATATCACTACTGCAGGTATATATAATATAATGACAGACCTGCTGGACACTGTCAGCAGACTCCTAAACTACTAGTATGAAGAAGATAGAAAAAAAAACCCCACCACAGGTAGGTATACAATTATGGACGAGCACTGACGACACAGAGGTAGCTACAGCCGTGGACTACCGTACTGCGTCTGCTAGTATAGAGATGATAATGATATAAAAAATATATATATATCACTACTGCAGGTATATATAATATAATGACGGACCTGCTGGACACTGTCAGCAGACTCCTAAACTACTAGTATGAAGAAGATAGAAAAAAAAAACCCCACCACAGGTAGGTATACAATTATGGACGAGCACTGACGACACAGAGGTAGCTACAGCCGTGGACTACCGTACTGCGTCTGCTAGTATAGAGATGATAATGATATAAAAAATATATATATATCACTACTGCAGGTATATATAATATAATGACGGACCTGCTGGACACTGTCAGCAGACTCCTAAACTACTAGTATGAAGAAGATAGAAAAAAAAACCCCACCACAGGTAGGTATACAATTATGGACGAGCACTGACGACACAGAGGTAGCCACAGCCATGGACTACCGTACTGCGTCTGCTAATATAGAGATGATAAAGATGATAGAGATGAACAAAAAAAATATAACACTACTGCAGGTAAATAATAAGAATTTACTTACCGATAATTCTATTTCTCGGAGTCCGTAGTGGATGCTGGGGTTCCTGAAAGGACCATGGGGAATAGCGGCTCCGCAGGAGACAGGGCACAAAAAGTAAAGCTTTAGGATCAGGTGGTGTGCACTGGCTCCTCCCCCTATGACCCTCCTCCAAGCCTCAGTTAGGATACTGTGCCCGGACGAGCGTACACAATAAGGAAGGATTTATGAATCCCGGGTAAGACTCATACCAGCCACACCAATCACACTGTACAACCTGTGATCTGAACCCAGTTAACAGTATGATAACAGCGGAGCCTCTGAAAGATGGCTCACAACAATAATAACCCGATTTTTGTAACTATGTACAAGTATTGCAGATAATCCGCACTTGGGATGGGCGCCCAGCATCCACTACGGACTCCGAGAAATAGAATTATCGGTAAGTAAATTCTTATTTTCTCTATCGTCCTAGTGGATGCTGGGGTTCCTGAAAGGACCATGGGGATTATACCAAAGCTCCCAAACGGGCGGGAGAGTGCGGATGACTCTGCAGCACCGAATGAGAGAACTCCAGGTCCTCCTTAGCCAGGTTATCAAATTTGTAGGATTTTACAAACGTGTTTGCCCCTGACTAAATAGCCGCTCGGCAAAGTTGTAAAGCCGAGACCCCTCGGGCAGCCGCCCAAGATGAGCCCACCTTCCTTGTGGAATGGGCATTTACATATTTTGGCTGTGGCAGGCCTGCCACAGAATGTGCAAGCTGAATTGTATTACACATCCAACTAGCAAAAGTCTGCTTAGAAGCAAGAGCACCCAGTTTGTTGGGTGCATACAGGATAACAGCAAGTCAGTTTTCCTGACTCCAGCCGTCCTGGAACCTATATTTTCAGGGCCCTGACCACATCTAGCAACTTGGAGTCCTCCAAGTCCCTAGTAGGCGCAAGACACCACAATAAGCTGGTTCAGGTGAAACACTGACACCACCTTAGGGAGAGAACTGGGGACGAGTCCGCAGCTCTGCCCTGTCCGAATGGACAAACAGATATGGGCTTTTTTGAGAAAAAAACCACCAATTTGACACTCGCCTGGTCCAGGCCAGGTCCAAGAGCATGTTCACTTTTCATGTGAGATGCTTCAAATCCACAGATTTGACTGGTTTTAAACCAATGTGTTTTGAGGATTCCCAGAACTACGTTGAGATCCCACAGTGCCACTGGAGGCACAAAAGGGGGTTGTATATGCAATACTCCCTTGACAAACTTCTGGACTTCAGGAACTGAAGCCAATTCTTTCTGGAAGAAAAATCGACAGGGCCGAAATTTGAACCTTAATGGACCCCAATTTGAGGCCCATAGACACTCCTGTTTGCAGGAAATGCAGGAATCGACCGAGTTGAAATTTCTTCGTGGGGCCTTCCTGGCCTCACACCACGCAACATATTTTCGCCACATGTGGTGATAATGTTGTGCGGTCACCTCCTTTCTGGCTTTGACCAGGGTAGGAATGACCTCTTCCTGAATGCCTTTTCCCTTAGGATCCGGCGTTCCACCGCCATGCCGTCAAACGCAGCTGCGGTAAGTCTTGGAACAGACATGGTACTTGCTGAAACAAGTCCCTTCTTAGCGGCAGAGGCCATAAGTCCTCTGTGAGCATCTCTTGAAGTTCCGGGTACCAAGTCCTTCTTGGCCAATCCGGAGCCATGAGTATAGTTCTTACTCCTCTACGTCTTATAATTCTCAGTACCTTAGGTATGAAAAGCAGAGGATGGAACACATACACCGACTGGTACACCACGGTGTTACCAGAACGTCCACAGCTATTGCCTGAGGGTCTCTTAACCTGGCGCAATACCTGTCCCGTTTTTTGTTCAGACGGGACGCCATCATGTCCACCTTTGGTAATTCCCAACGGTTTACAATCATGTGGAAAACTTCCCCATGAAGTTCCCACTCTGCCGGGTGGAGGTCGTGCCTACTGAGGAAGTCTGCTTCCCAGTTTCCATTCCCGGAATGAAACACTGCTGACAGTGCTATCACATGATTTTCCGCCCAGCGAAAAGTCCTTGCAGTTTTTGCCACTGCCCTCCTGCTTCTTGTGCCGCCCTGTCTATTTACGTGGGCGACTGCCGTGATGTTTTATCCCACTGGATCAATACCGGCTGACCTTGAAGCAGAGGTCTTGCTAAGCTTAGAGCATTATAAATTTACCCTTAGCTATATTTATGTGGAGAAAAGTCTCCAGACTTGATCACACTCCCTGGAAATTTTTTCCTTATGTGACTGCTCCCCAGCCTCTCGGGCTGGCCTCCGTGGTCACCAACATCCAAAACTGAATGCCGAATCTGCGGCCCTCTAGAAGATGAGCACTCTGTAACCACCACAGGAGAGACACCCTTGTCCTTGGATATAGGGTTATCCGCTGATGCATCTGAAGATGCGATCCGGACCATTTGTCCAGCAGATCCCACTGAAAAGTTCTTGCATGAAATCTGCTGACTGGAATTGCTTCGAAGGAAGTCACCATTTTTTTACCATGGCCCTTGTGCAATGATGCACTGATTTTAGGAGGTTCCTGACTAGCTCGGATAACTCCCTGGCTTTCTCTTCCGGGAGAAACACCTTTTTCTGGACTGTGTCCAGAATCATCCCTAAGCACAGGAGACTTGTTGTCGGGATCAGCTGCGATTTTGGAATATATAGAATCCACCCCTGCTGTTGTAACAGTATCCGAGATAGTGCTACTCCGACCTCCAACTGTTCCCTGGACTTTGCCCTTCTCAGGAGATCGTCCAAGTAAGGGATAATTAAGACGCCTTTTCTTCGAAGAAGAACCATCATTTCGGCCATTACCTTGGTAAAGACCCGGGGTGCCGTGGACAATCCAAACGGCAGCGTCTGAAACTGATAGTGACAGTTCTGTACCACGAACCTGAGGTACCCTTAGTGATAAGGGCAAATTTGGGACATGGAGGTAAGCATCCCTGATGTCTCGGGACACCATATAGTCCCCTTCTTCCCGGTTCGTTATCACTGCTCTGAGTGACTCCATCTTGATTTGAACCTTTGTAAGTGTTCAAATTTTTTTAGATTTAGAATAGGTCTCACCTAGCCTTCTGGCTTCAGTACCACAATATAGTGTGGAATAATACCCTTTTTCTTGTTGTAGGAGGGGTAATTTAATTATCACCTGCTGGGAATACAGCTCGTGAATTTTTTCCCATACTGCCTCCTTGTCGGAGGGAGACCTTGGTAAAGCAGACTTCAGGAGCCTGCGCAGGGGAAACGTCTCGACATTCCAATCTGTACCCCTGGGATACTACTTGTAGGATCCAGGGGTCCTGTACGGTCTCAGCGTCATGCTGAGAGCTTGTCAGAAGCGGTGGAACGCTTCTGTTCCTGGGAATGGGCTGCCTGCTGCAGTCTTCTTCCCTTTCCTCTATCCCTGGGCAGATATGACTCTTATAGGGACGAAAGGACTGAAGCTGAAAAGACGGTGTCTTTTTCTGCAGAGATGTGACTTAGGGTAAAAAACGGTGGATTTTCCAGCAGTTGCCGTGGCCACCAGGTCCGATGGACCGACCCCAAATAACTCCTCTTCCTTTATACGGCAATACACCTTTGTGCCGTTTGGAATCTGCATCACCTGACCACTGTCGTGTCCATAAACATCTTCTGGCAGATATGGACATCGCACTTACTCTTGATGCCAGAGTGCATATATCCCTCTGTGCATCTCGCATATATAGAAATGCATCCTTTAAATGCTCTATAGTCAATAAAATACTGTCCCTGTCAAGGGTATCAATATTTTTAGTCAGGGAATCCGACCAAGCCACCCCAGCTCTGCACATCCAGGCTGAGGCGATCGCTGGTCGCAGTATAACACCAGTATGTGTGTATATACTTTTTATGATATTTTCCAGCCTCCTGTCAGCTGGCTCCTTGAGGACGGCCCTATCTATAGACGGTACCGCCACTTGTTCTGATAAGCGTGTGAGCGCCTTATCCACCCTAAGGGGTGTTTCCCAACGCGCCCTAACTTCTGGCGGGAAAGGGTATACCGCCCATATTTTCTATCGGGGGGAACCCACGCATCATCACACACTTCATTTAATTTATCTGATTCAGGAAAAACTACGGTAGTTTTTTCACATCCCACATAATACCCTCTATTGTGGTACTTGTAGTATCAGAAATATGTAACACCTCCTTCATTGCCCTTAACGTGTGGCCCTAATAAGGAATACGTTTGTTTATTCACCGTCGACACTGGATTCAGTGTCCCTGTCTGTGTCTGTGTCGACCGACGAAAGTAAACGGGCGTTTTAAAACCCCTGACGGTGTTTTTGAGACGTCTGGACCGGTACTAATTGTTTGTCGGCCGTCTCATGTCGTCAACCGACCTTGCCGCGTGTTGACATTATCACGTAATTCCCTAAATAAGCCATCCATTCCGGTGTCGACTCCCTAGAGAGTGACATCACCATTACAGGCAATTGCTCCACCTCCTCACCAACATCGTCCTCATACATGTCGACACACACGTACCGACACACAGCACACACACAGGGAATGCTCTGATAGAGGACAGGACCTGCTAGCCCTTTGGAGAGACAGAGGGAGAGTTTGCCAGCACACACCAAAAACGCTATAATTATATAGGGACAACCTTATATAAGTGTTTTCCCTTATAGCATCTTTTTTATATATTTCTAACGCCAAATTAGTGCCCCCCCTCTCTGTTTTAACCCTGTTTCTGTAGTGCAGTGCAGGGGAGAGCCTGGGAGCCTTCCCTCCAGCCTTTCTGTGAGGGAAAATGGCGCTGTGTGCTGAGGAGATAGGCCCCGCCCCTTTTTCGGCGGCCTCGTCTCCCGCTCTTAACGGATTCTGGCAGGGGTTAAATATCTCCATATAGCCCCCGGAGGCTATATGTGAGGTATTTTTAGCCAAAAATAGGTTTTCATTGCCTCCCAGGGCGCCCCCCTTCCAGCGCCCTGCACCCTCAGTGACTGCCGTGTGAAGTGTGCTGAGAGGAAATGGCGCACAGCTGCAGTGCTGTGCGCTACCTTAAGAAGACTGAGGAGTCTTCATGCCGCCGATTCTGGACCTTCTTCTTGTTTCAGCATCTGCAAGGGGGCCGGCGGCGAGGCTCCGGTGACCATCCAGGCTGTACCTGTGATCGTCCCTCTGGAGCTAATGTCCAGTAGCCAAAGAAGCCAATCCATCCTGCACGCAGGTGAGTTCACTTCTTCTCCCCTAAGTCCCTCGTTGCAGTGATCCTGTTGCCAGCAGGACTCACTGTAAAATAAAAAACCTAAGCTAAACTTTTCTAAGCAGCTCTTTAGGAGAGCCACCTAGATTGCACCCTTCTCGGCCGGGCACAAAAATCTAACTGAGGCTTGGAGGAGGGTCATAGGGGGAGGAGCCAGTGCACACCACCTGATCCTAAAGCTTTACTTTTTGTGCCCTGTCTCCTGCGGAGCCGCTATTCCCCATGGTCCTTTCAGGAACCCCAGCATCCACTAGGACGATAGAGAAATTTATATAATATAATGAATGACGGACCTGCTGGACACTGTCAGCAGAATGCGTTTATAGAATTAAAAAAAAAAACACCACTGGAGTGTTTAACTTTTTCAGGCAGACAATATACTGGTGGTCACTGGTCAGTCACACTGGCAGCAAAAGTGTGCACTGTACTCCTGCTATAACTGCACCCCAGTCTCCCCCACAATTCAGCTGTGTGAGCAGTGAGCACTCAGCACAGTCAGATATACATATATAGATGATATTATCATGCAGCACACTGAGGCTGAGCACAGATATGGTATGTGACTGTGTATCATTTTTTTTCAGGCAGAGAACGGATTATATTAAATAATAAATAAAACTGGTGGTGGTCAGTCACTAGTAACGATCAGCAAAACTCTGCACTCTGAGTACTCCTAATGCTCCCCAAAATTACTAAGTAATCAACTCAAGTGTCTCTATCTATTCTAACGGAGAGGACGCCAGCCATGTCCTCTCCCTATCAATCTCAATGCACGTGTGAAAATGGCGGCGACGCGCGGCTCCTTATATAGAATCCGAGTCTCGCGATAGAATACGAGCCTCGCGAAAATCCGACAGCGGGATGATGACGTTCGGGCGCGCTCGGGTTAGCCGAGCAAGGCGGGAAGATCCGAGTCTGCCTCGGACCCGTGTAAAAAGGCTGAAGTTCGGGGGGGTTCGGATTCCGAGGAACCGAACCCGCTCATCTCTAGTTATTTCATCAGATCTGCCTACTCCATACCAATTATCTGTTATCTTCTAAGTGACCATTGGATGACAATATGGATACACGGGAACATACTGTAGACTAAGCTACTTACTAAGATAAACTCTGTGCTTCTAGACTGGACAACTGAGAATTAGGTAGCACCGGTTGCAAATTTCCCATTAAGCACGTGAGGCATATGCATAGGGGTGGGACTTGTTTGGGGGTGGTACATTGATTCTCGTGTTGGTACTGTCAGCCTGAAATGTACCAGTAACTGCAAAATATTTCCACTGTACTATACAATATGCCATCTTAATTGGAGTGTAAATGGGTAGGACATGCACAGACTGCCCCTGTAAGCTGTCCTACTTCGTAAATATGTACTGTATACATACGGCAATTAAAAATAAAAAAATGATGTAGTGACTTTTTTTTTATTATCCTATAAATTGTCATCATTAATTTGGGGCTTATAACCAATCGAAGAAAACAATAAAAATTGGCAAGGGAGGAGGGGGGCAGACATTACTGTTGTGCCTAGGGGCAACCTCATCCATAAATCCACCCTTGGATATCACAGGTTGGCTTTTTTTCATACCCTCCAGAGCTAAGATTTATTTTATCGCAGGCTGACAGATGTACCCTCATACATTGTGCTATGTGGCGTGGCATCTAAGCAGCTTAGATGCTCCACCACTGGCAGTGGACAGTGGTTCCCTGACTTTCACACTTTTCCCTATACTTAGTGTCTTATTCGCATCACAGCCATGTACAACGTCCTTTATAGTATACTAGACACACTAGACTAGTACTTTTGTCACAAAGGAATTAGTATAAAGTCACAGCTCAAGCAGAACAATACACGGTGCAAAGCATGGCGCGGGTTGCTCACATCGGACCTTTGTCTTTTGTGTTTTTACACAGGTTGGCGTCCAAGGTCTGTGACTAGCAATGTTGTGGCTTAGTCATAAAGTTTGTGGCACACCAAACGTGGTTAATTAATGAGATTTGGGGATAAGAGGATATGGGCAAATTTGTAGGTATACTGTACTAGGTCACCACGTGTGTTGTGAACCAGCTTGCAAAGATTTATGGTTCTATTACAGCTGGAGAAGTAGAGGCTGCTTATGACGTTCTAGAACCGAGATCTGTTTAAGAAGTGTGGCAGGGCTGGGATTATTATCATTTGTTGAAATACAGTCCATTGCTGTATAGCATATTAATAAAATAAGTTAACAAAATGTACAGTATTTTGAGTACATAAGCATTTTCAAGCAAAATGTAGCAGTAATAACAGGTTTCTAATAAGGGCCAACATCTCCTGGCTACATCACAATTAATTCAATTTGGTTCCTTGAACCAGCTGAGCTCTAAAGCAAATGCAGCCTTGTTCTTGGGCAATGGCCCAGAGTGCACACAGCGTGTCTGGAGGATAGTATGTATTAAAGGAACGCTGCCTTTCCCTGCATGCAACCCGCTATCTCCAGGAACACATCTATTTACTCATTGCCGCCAACCCTGAGAAGAATCTGAAATTAGCCTGGAAATGATCAAATTCAGCTTAGCGCTCAGCCAAGCGTATGTCCAAATACTATGCAGAGTTTGGTGACTGATAGCACGCTGCCGTAGACCCCAGAAAAAGCTGCCACTTTCCGTCTCCTGTGTCATTCGACAAGCTAGCTTTGATTAACCCGAACACCTGTTACCCAAGACTGCCTTTTATTTGATTTGGCAGCTAAACAAGTCCTCGTGTTTTCCATTCAATAACGGCACAAGAAAGAAAAATAAATACATATATTCTGCTGCCTCTTATCTGTTTTCACATCACGAGCCAAGGAAATGCACATACATTTTTTTCTTATGTATATCTGTTTTGTGGGTCCTAGCCTGTATTCTGCCTTAGAACCCTTTGAGTAAAATCAATATATACCACAAAGCAAAACGAGAGAGCTTAGAAATTGCTCTAATATTTGCTTGAGGTTGTTTAATATTTATGATGAACTGACTGAATGTTACCTTTCATATTTTGATGTGCATAACAGTGCTAAATGCAAACCCTTCATTGCCATTAACAATCCTTTTATCCTGATATGACCTCACCTCTTGCCATGCTGACCTTTAACGCTACAATGCTCCATAGCTGGGAGAGCTCATGATTTTAATTTTTTATTTTTTGCACTCTTTATTTTGAGTTTTCATATGAAACAACAAAGCAAATAGGCAAGTATATAAAACAGTGGACATCTCAAATATCAAAGGAGAATGAAACACATCCTAAACTGCACTTTGTATATTAAGGAGGACATGTACTAAGCAGTGATAAAAGTGGAAAAGTGAGCCAGTGGAGAAGTGGTTGCCATGGCAACCAATGAGCACTAACGGAACATTTATAATTTGCATACTATAAAAGTATACAGAGCAGCTGATTGGATTCAATGGGCAATTTCTCCACTGGCTCACTTCACTTTTATCACTGCTTAGTACGTCCCCCTAAATATGAAACACACAGAAGAAAGTAAGAGACAGGGTAAAGAAGAAATACATGTAAAGGAGGGGAAGAGGAGGGGGGGTGTATTGACATAATAAATCTCCAGGGGGAAGAGGGGGGACACAAACCCTTCAAATTAATACTTTTATAAGTCAGATACAAGGAAACAGCTATTTATAGCCCTCCCAGCGGTTTTCTGAGTTATAGAAGAGGGGAAGGTAGTCAAGACGAACAAATCGAGGTGTACAATTGTGAGGTCTTAAAGTCCATCCTGCTGAACCATGTTGTAGTAAATTCAGCATGTTCATCGGCAGTGGAAAGGGAAGAACAGCACCATTCTACAATAGTCGGATGGAAGCGGGAGCACCAGTGGACTGGAATGACCACTCTCGCTGCATTATATATATGCTTAACCAGAGATTTTTTGTAAGTGGCCACCAGGATAGCAGAGTAGAAGAGAAGCCAAAACCCAGGAGCGAGCTCAAGCTTTTTGTTTTTATAGCAAGAAGAAAACGAATGACAGTTAATATGCCTGGCAGAATTTAAACATCCAAATGGGTCAGTATACATTAAGCAGTTGCTAGAAGGCTGGGTTCTGGATTGTAGCTAGTTTTTATTAGAGATGAGCGGGTTCGGTTTCTCTGAATCCGAACCCGCCAGAACTTCATGGTTTTTTTCACGGGTCCGAGCAGACTCGGATCTTCCCGCCTTGCTCGGTTAACCCGAGCGCGCCCGAACGTCATCATGACACTGTCGGATTCTCGCGAGACTCGGATTCTATATAAGGAGCCGCGCGTCGCCGCCATTTTCACACGTGCATTGAGATTGATAGGGAGAGGACGTGGCTGGCGTCCTCTCCATTTAGATTATAAGAGACTGAGAGAGATTTACTGGAGCTGACTAGGAGGAGTACTGTTACTGTAGAAGTGTAGAGACTGAGTGGAGAGAGTTTACTAGTGAGGACAGTGCAGTTTACTTTATAATCCGTTCTCTGCCTGAAAAAAGCGATACACAGCACACAGTGACTCAGTCACATACCATATCTGTGTGCACTGCTCAGGCTCAGGCCAGTGTGCTGCATCATCTATTATCTATATATAATATTATATATATCTGTCTGACTGCTCAGCTCACACAGCTTATAATTGTGGGGGAGACTGGGGAGCACTACTGCAGTGCCAGTTATAGGTTATAGCAGGAGCCAGGAGTACATAATATATTATATAGTGAGTGACCACCAGACACACAGTGCAGTTTATTTAATATATCCGTTCTCTGCCTGAAAAAAGCGATACACACAGTGACTCAGTCAGTCACATACCATATCTGTGTGCACGATGCAGTGCACTGCTCAGGCTCAGGCCAGTGTGCTGCATCATCTATATATATTATATATCTGTCTGACTGCTCAGCTCACACAGCTTATAATTGTGGGGGAGACTGGGGAGCACTACTGCAGTGCCAGTTATAGGTTATAGCAGGAGCCAGGAGTACATATTATATTAAAATTAAACAGTGCACACTTTTGCTGCAGGAGTGCCACTGCCAGTGTGACTGACCAGTGACCTGACCACACTGACCACCAGTATAGTTAGTAGTATACTTATATTGTGATTGCCTGAAAAAGTTAAACACTCGTCGTGTGACTTCACTTGTGTGTTTTTTTTTTTTTATTCTATAAAAATAAAACTCATTCTGCTGACAGACAGTGTCCAGCAGGTCCGTCATTATATAATATATAATATATACCTGTCCGGCTGCAGTAGTGATATATATATATATATATTTTATATCATTTATCATCCAGTCGCAGCAGACACAGTACGGTAGTTCACGGCTGTGGCTACCTCTGTGTCTCTGCACTCGGCAGGCAGTCCGTCCATAATTGTAATACCACCTAACCGTGGATTTTTTTCATTCTTCTTTATACATACATAGTTACATAGACATCTTCTCTTTATCAACCAGTCTATATTAGCTGCAGACACAGTACAGTACGGTAGTTCACGGCTGTGGCTACCTCTGTGTCTGCACTCGGCAGGCAGTCCGTCCATAATTGTATACCACCTAACCGTGGTTTTTTTTCATTCTTCTTTATACATACATAGTTACATAGACATCTTCTCTTTATCAACCAGTCTATATTAGCTGCAGACACAGTACAGTATGGTAGTTCACGGCTGTGGCTACCTCTGTGTCTGCACTCGGCAGGCAGTCCGTCCATAATTGTATACCACCTAACCGTGGTTTTTTTTCATTCTTCTTTATACATACATAGTTACATAGACATCTTCTCTTTATCAACCAGTCTATATTAGCTGCAGACACAGTACAGTACGGTAGTTCACGGCTGTGGCTACCTCTGTGTCTGCACTCGGCAGGCAGTCCGTCCATAATTGTATACCACCTAACCGTGGATTTTTTTCATTCTTCTTTATACATACATAGTTACATAGACATCTTCTCTTTATCAACCAGTCTATATTAGCTGCAGACACAGTACAGTACGGTAGTTCACGGCTGTGGCTACCTCTGTGTCTGCAGTCGGCAGGCAGTCCATAATTGTATACTAGTATCCATCTCCATTGTTTACCTGAGGTGCCTTTTAGTTGTGCCTATTAAAATATGGAGAACAAAAATGTTGAGGTTCCAAAATTAGGGAAAGATCAAGATCCACTTCCACCTCGTGCTGAAGCTGCTGCCACTAGTCATGGCCGAGACGATGAAATGCCAGCAACGTCGTCTGCCAAGGCCGATGCCCAATGTCATAGTACAGAGCATGTCAAATCCAAAACACCAAATATCAGAAAAAAAAGGACTCCAAAACCTAAAATAAAATTGTCGGAGGAGAAGCGTAAACTTGCCAATATGCCATTTACCACACGGAGTGGCAAGGAACGGCTGAGGCCCTGGCCTATGTTCATGGCTAGTGGTTCAGCTTCACATGAGGATGGAAGCACTCAGCCTCTCGCTAGAAAAATGAAAAGACTCAAGCTGGCAAAAGCAGCACAGCAAAGAACTGTGCATTCTTCGAAATCCCAAATCCACAAGGAGAGTCCAATTGTGTCGGTTGCGATGCCTGACCTTCCCAACACTGGACGTGAAGAGCATGCGCCTTCCACCATTTGCACGCCCCCTGCAAGTGCTGGAAGGAGCACCCGCAGTCCAGTTCCTGATAGTCAGATTGAAGATGTCAGTGTTGAAGTACACCAGGATGAGGAGGATATGGGTGTTGCTGGCGCTGGGGAGGAAATTGACCAGGAGGATTCTGATGGTGAGGTGGTTTGTTTAAGTCAGGCACCCGGGGAGACACCTGTTGTCCGTGGGAGGAATATGGCCGTTGACATGCCAGGTGAAAATACCAAAAAAATCAGCTCTTCGGTGTGGAGGTATTTCACCAGAAATGCGGACAACAGGTGTCAAGCCGTGTGTTCCCTTTGTCAAGCTGTAATAAGTAGGGGTAAGGACGTTAACCACCTCGGAACATCCTCCCTTATACGTCACCTGCAGCGCATTCATAATAAGTCAGTGACAAGTTCAAAAACTTTGGGTGACAGCGGAAGCAGTCCACTGACCAGTAAATCCCTTCCTCTTGTAACCAAGCTCACGCAAACCACCCCACCAACTCCCTCAGTGTCAATTTCCTCCTTCCCCAGGAATGCCAATAGTCCTGCAGGCCATGTCACTGGCAATTCTGACGAGTCCTCTCCTGCCTGGGATTCCTCCGATGCATCCTTGCGTGTAACGCCTACTGCTGCTGGCGCTGCTGTTGTTGCCGCTGGGAGTCGATGGTCATCCCAGAGGGGAAGTCGTAAGCCCACTTGTACTACTTCCAGTAAGCAATTGACTGTTCAACAGTCCTTTGCGAGGAAGATGAAATATCACAGCAGTCATCCTACTGCAAAGCGGATAACTGAGGCCTTGACAACTATGTTGGTGTTAGACGTGCGTCCGGTATCCGCCGTTAGTTCACAGGGAACTAGACAATTTATTGAGGCAGTGTGCCCCCGTTACCAAATACCATCTAGGTTCCACTTCTCTAGGCAGGCGATACCGAGAATGTACACGGACCTCAGAAAAAGACTCACCAGTGTCCTAAAAAATGCAGTTGTACCCAATGTCCACTTAACCACGGACATGTGGACAAGTGGAGCAGGGCAGGGTCAGGACTATATGACTGTGACAGCCCACTGGGTAGATGTATGGACTCCCGCCGCAAGAACAGCAGCGGCGGCACCAGTAGCAGCATCTCGCAAACGCCAACTCTTTCCTAGGCAGGCTACGCTTTGTATCACCGCTTTCCAGAATACGCACACAGCTGAAAACCTCTTACGGCAACTGAGGAAGATCATCGCGGAATGGCTTACCCTAATTGGACTCTCCTGTGGATTTGTGGCATCGGACAACGCCAGCAATATTGTGTGTGCATTAAATATGGGCAAATTCCAGCACGTCCCATGTTTTGCACATACCTTGAATTTGGTGGTGCAGAATTTTTTAAAAAACGACAGGGGCGTGCAAGAGATGCTGTCGGTGGCCAGAAGAATTGCGGGACACTTTCGGCGTACAGGCACCACGTACAGAAGACTGGAGCACCACCAAAAACTACTGAACCTGCCCTGCCATCATCTGAAGCAAGAAGTGGTAACGAGGTGGAATTCAACCCTCTATATGCTTCAGAGGTTGGAGGAGCAGCAAAAGGCCATTCAAGCCTATACAATTGAGCACGATATAGTAGGTGGAATGCACCTGTCTCAAGCGCAGTGGAGAATGATTTCAACGTTGTGCAAGGTTCTGATGCCCTTTGAACTTGCCACACGTGAAGTCAGTTCAGACACTGCCAGCCTGAGTCAGGTCATTCCCCTCATCAGGCTTTTGCAGAAGAAGCTGGAGACATTGAAGGAGGAGCTAACACGGAGCGATTCCGCTAGGCATGTGGGACTTGTGGATGGAGCCCTTAATTCGCTTAACAAGGATTCACGGGTGGTCAATCTGTTGAAATCAGAGCACTACATTTTGGCCACCGTGCTCGATCCTAGATTTAAAGCCTACCTTGGATCTCTCTTTCCGGCAGACACAAGTCTGCTGGGGTTGAAAGACCTGCTGGTGACAAAATTGTCAAGTCAAGCGGAACGCGACCTGTCAACATCTCCTCCTTCACATTCTCCCGCAACTGGGGGTGCGAGGAAAAGGCTCAGAATTCCGAGCCCACCCGCTGGCGGTGATGCAGGGCAGTCTGGAGCGACTGCTGATGCTGACATCTGGTCCGGACTGAAGGACCTGACAACGATTACGGACATGTCGTCTACTGTCACTGCATATGATTCTCTCAACATTGATAGAATGGTGGAGGATTATATGAGTGACCGCATCCAAGTAGGCACGTCACACAGTCCGTACTTATACTGGCAGGAAAAAGAGGCAATTTGGAGGCCCTTGCACAAACTGGCTTTATTCTACCTAAGTTGCCCTCCCACAAGTGTGTACTCCGAAAGAGTGTTTAGTGCCGCCGCTCACCTTGTCAGCAATCGGCGTACGAGGTTACATCCAGAAAATGTGGAGAAGATGATGTTCATTAAAATGAATTATAATCAATTCCTCCGCGGAGACATTGACCAGCAGCAATTGCCTCCACAAAGTACACAGGGAGCTGAGATGGTGGATTCCAGTGGGGACGAATTGATAATCTGTGAGGAGGGGGATGTACACGGTGATATATCGGAGGGTGATGATGAGGTGGACATCTTGCCTCTGTAGAGCCAGTTTGTGCAAGGAGAGATTAATTGCTTCTTTTTTGGGGGGGTCCAAACCAACCCGTCATATCAGTCACAGTCGTGTGGCAGACCCTGTCACTGAAATGATGGGTTGGTTAAAGTGTGCATGTCCTGTTTTGTTTATACAACATAAGGGTGGGTGGGAGGGCCCAAGGACAATTCCATCTTGCACCTCTTTTTTCTTTTCTTTTTCTTTGCATCATGTGCTGATTGGGGAGGGTTTTTTGGAAGGGACATCCTGCGTGACACTGCAGTGCCACTCCTAAATGGGCCCGGTGTTTGTGTCGGCCACTAGGGTCGCTAATCTTACTCACACAGTCAGCTACCTCATTGCGCCTCTTTTTTTCTTTGCGTCATGTGCTGTTTGGGGAGGGTTTTTTGGAAGGGACATCCTGCGTGACACTGCAGTGCCACTCCTAGATGGGCCCGGTGTTTGTGTCGGCCACTAGGGTCGCTAATCTTACTCACACAGCTACCTCATTGCGCCTCTTTTTTTCTTTGCGTCATGTGCTGTTTGGGGAGGGTTTTTTGGAAGGGACATCCTGCGTGACACTGCAGTGCCACTCCTAGATGGGCCCGGTGTTTGTGTCGGCCACTAGGGTCGCTAATCTTACTCACACAGCTACCTCATTGCGCCTCTTTTTTTCTTTGCGTCATGTGCTGTTTGGGGAGGGTTTTTTGGAAGGGCCATCCTGCGTGACACTGCAGTGCCACTCCTAGATGGGCCCGGTGTTTGTGTCGGCCACTAGGGTCGCTAATCTTACTCACACAGCTACCTCATTGCGCCTCTTTTTTTCTTTGCGTCATGTGCTGTTTGGGGAGGGTTTTTTGGAAGGGCCATCCTGCGTGACACTGCAGTGCCACTCCTAGATGGGCCCGGTGTTTGTGTCGGCCACTAGGGTCGCTAATCTTACTCACACAGCTACCTCATTGCGCCTCTTTTTTTCTTTGCGTCATGTGCTGTTTGGGGAGGGTTTTTTGGAAGGGCCATCCTGCGTGACACTGCAGTGCCACTCCTAGATGGGCCCGGTGTTTGTGTCGGCCACTAGGGTCGCTTATCTTACTCACACAGCGACCTCGGTGCAAATTTTAGGACTAAAAATAATATTGTGAGGTGTGAGGTATTCAGAATAGACTGAAAATGAGTGTAAATTATGGTTTTTGAGGTTAATAATACTTTGGGATCAAAATGACCCCCAAATTCTATGATTTAAGCTGTTTTTTAGTGTTTTTTGAAAAAAACACCCGAATCCAAAACACACCCGAATCCGACAAAAAAAATTCGGTGAGGTTTTGCCAAAACGCGTTCGAACCCAAAACACGGCCGCGGAACCGAACCCAAAACCAAAACCCAAAACCCGAAAAATTTCAGGCGCTCATCTCTAGTTTTTATACTAGCCTATCAGGTTTTAAATGGGTTTGTTTGGGTTGCAGTTTGTATTTTATACTATTGTTTACTAGTGAACAGCCCGAAACCCCCCCCCCCCACCCCCCGAACTTCACCCTTTTTACACGGGTCTGAGGCATACTCGGATTCTCCCGTATGGCTCGGTTAACCCGAGCGCGCCCGAACGTCATCATCCCACTATCGGATTCTCGCGAGATTCGGATTCTATATAAGCAGCTGCGCGTCGCCGCCATTTTCACTCGTGCATTGGAAATGTTAGGGAGAGGACGTGGCTGGCGTCCTCTCCGTGTATTGTTGATGCAAATATTTGTGCTTGCTTTACTTATTGCTTAATTGTGGGGACTGGGGAGCAGCTGTATATTAATATAGGAGGAGTACAGTGCAGAGTTTTGCTGATCAGTGACCACCAGTTTTATCCGTTCTCTGCATGAAAAAACGCTCCTTATCTGTGCTCAGTGTGCTGCATATATCTGTGCTCACACTGCTTAATTGTGGGGACTGGGGAGCAGCTGTATTATATAGCAGGAGTACAGTGCAGAGTTTTGCTGATAGTGACCACCAGTATATGTTGTCTGCCTGAAAAACACTCCATATCTGTGCTCAGTGTGCTGCTTTATTGTGAGGACTGGGGACCACCAGTATAATATTATATAGGAGGAGTACAGTGCAGAGTTTTGCTGACCAGTGACCACCAGTATACGTTGTCTGCCTGAAAAACACTCCATATCTGTGCTGCATTGTAGACAGTATATAGTAGGAGTACAGTGCATAATTTTGCTGACCACCAGTATATAATATATAGGAGTACGGTACAGAAGGCCACTGCTGTACCTACCTCTGTGTCGTCAAGTATACTATCCATCCATACCTGTGGTGCATTTAAGTTTTGCACAGTTTGCTGACCACCAGTATATAATATATAGCATTACGGTACAGTAGGCCACTGCTGTACCTACCTCTGTGTCGTCAAGCATACTATCCATCCATACCTGTGGTGCATTTTAGTTTTGCACAGTTTGCTGACCACCAGTATATAATATATAGCATTACGGTACAGAAGGCCACTGCTGTACCTACCTCTGTGTCGTCAAGCATACTATCCATCCATACCTGTGGTGCATTTCAGTTTTGCACAGTTTGCTGACCACCAGTATATAATATATAGCAGTACGGTACAGTAGGCCACTGCTGTACCTACCTCTGTGTCGTCAAGTATACTATCCATCCATACCTGTGGTGCATTTCAGTTTTGCACAGTTTGCTGACCACCAGTATATAATAGATAGCATTACGGTACAGTAGGCCACTGCTGTACCTACCTCTGTGTCGTCAAGTATACTATCCATCCATAACTGTGGTGCATTTCAGTTTTGCACAGTTTGCTGACCACCAGTATATAATATATAGCATTACGTTACAGTAGGTCACTGCTGTACCTACCTCTGTGTCGTCAAGCATACTATCCATCCATACCTGTGGTGCATTTCAGTTTTGCACAGTTTGCTGACCACCAGTATATAATATATAGCAGTACGGTACAGTAGATCACTGCTGTACCTACCTCTGTGTCGTCAAGTATACTATCCATCCATACCTATGGTGCATTTCAGTTTTGCACAGTTTGCTGACCACCAGTATATAATATATAGCATTACGGTACAGTAGGCCACTGCTGTACCTACCTCTGTGTCGTCAAGTATACTATCCATCTAGATTCTATACCTGTGGTGCATTTCAGTTGTGCAGTTTGCTGACACAGTGACCACCAGTATATATAGCATTACGGTACGGAAGGCCACTGCTGTACCTTCCTCTGTGTCGTCAAGTATACTATTCATCTACATTCTATACCTGTGGTGCATTTTAGTTTTGCAGCTTGCTGACACAGTGACCACCAGTATATATAGCAGTATGGTACGGAAGGCCACTGCTGTACCTACCTCTGTGTCGTCAAGTATACTATCCATCTACATTCTATACCTGTGGTACATTTTAGTTTTGTAGTTTGCTGACACAGTGACCACCAGCATATATAGCAGTACGGTACGGAAGGCCACTGCTGTACCTACCTCTGTGTCGTCAAGTATACTATCCATCTACATTCTATACCTGTGGTGCATTTTAGTTTTGCAGTTTGCTGACACAGTGACAACCAGCATATATAGCAGTACAGTACGGAAGGCCACTGCTGTACCTACCTCTGTGTCGTCAAGTATACTATCCATCTACATTCTATACCTGTGGTGCATTTTAGTTTTGCAGTTTGCTGACACAGTGACCACCAGTATATATAGCAGTACGGTACGGAAGGCCACTGCTGTACCTACCTCTGTGTCATCAAGTATACTATCCATCTAGATTCTATACCTGTGGTGCATTTCAGTTGTGCAGTTTGCTGACACAGTGACCACCAGTATATATAGCAGTATGGTACGGAAGGCCACTGCTGTACCTACTTCTGTGTCGTCAAGTATACTATCCATCTACATTCTATACCTGTGGTGCATTTTAGTTTTGCAGTTTGCTGACACAGTGACCACCAGTATATATAGCAGTACGGTACGGAAGGCCACTGCTGTACCTACCTCTGTGTCGTCAAGTATACTATCCATCTAGATTCTATACCTGTGGTGCATTTCAGTTGTGCAGTTTGCTGACACAGTGACCACCAGTATATATAGCAGTACGGTACGGAAGGCCACTGCTGTACCTACCTCTGTGTCGTCAAGTATACTATCCATCTACATTCTATACCTGTGGTGCATTTTAGTTTTGCAGTTTGCTGACACAGTGACCACCAGTATATATAGCAGTACGGTACGGAAGGCCACTGCTGTACCTACCTCTGTGTCGTCAAGTATACTATCCATCTACATTCTATACCTGTGGTGCATTTTAGTTTTGCAGTTTGATGACACAGTGACCAACAGCATATATAGCAGTACGGTACGGAAGGCCACTGCTGTACCTACCTCTGTGTCGTCAAGTATACTATCCATCTACTTTCTATACCTGTGGTGCATTTCAGTTGTGCGCAGTATATATAGTAGTAGGCCATTGCTATTGATACTGGCATATAATTCCACACATTAAAAAATGGAGAACAAAAGTGGGGAGGGTAAAATAGGGAAAGTTCAAGATCCACTTCCACCTCGTGCTGAAGCTGCTGCCACTAGTTATGGCCGAGACGATGAAATGCCATCAACGTCGTCTGCCAAGGCCGATGCCCAATGTCATAGTAGAGAGCATGTAAAATTAAAAAAAACAAAAGTTCAGTAAAATGACCCAAAAATCAAAATTAAAAGCGTCTGAGGAGAAGCGTAAACTTGCCAATATGCCATTTACGACATGGAGTGGCAAGGAATGGCTGAGGCCCTGGCCTATGTTCATGGCTAGTGGTTCAGATTCACATGAGGATGGAAGCACTCATCCTCTCGCTAGAAAAATGAAAAGACTTAAGCAGGCAAAAGCACAGCAAAGAACTGTGCGTTCTTCTAAATCACAAATCCCCAAGGAGAGTCAAATTGTGTCAGTTGCGATGCCTGACCTTCCCAACACTGGACGGGAAGAGCTTGCGCCTTCCACCATTTGCACGCCCCCTGCAAGTGCTGGAAGGAGCACCCGCAGTCCAGTTCCTGATAGTCAAATTGAAGATGTCACTGTTGAAGTACACCAGGATGAGGATATGGGTGTTGCTGGCGCTGGGGAGGAAATTGACAAGGAGGATTCTGATGTTGAGGTGGTTTGTTTAAGTCAGGCACCCAGGGAGACACCTGTTGTCCGTGGGACGAATATGGCCATTGACATGCCTGGTCAAAATACAAAAAAAATCAGTTCTTCGGTGTGGAATTATTTCAACACAAATGCGGGCAACAGGTGTCAAGCCGTGTGTTGCCTTTGTCAAGCTGTAATAAGTAGGGGTAAGGACGTTAACCACCTAGGAACATCCTCCCTTATACGTCACCTGGACCGCATTCATCAGAAGTCAGTGACAAGTTCAAAAACTTTGGGTGACAGCGGAAGGAGTCCACTGACAACTAAATCCCTTCCTCTTGTAACCAAGCTCCTGCAAACCACACCACCAACTCCCTCAGTGTCAATTTCCTACTTACACAGGAAAGCCAATATTACTGCAGGCCATGTCACTGGCAAGTCTGACGAGTCCTCTCCTAACTGGGATTCCTCCGATGCATCCTTGAGTGTAACGCCTACTGCTGCTGGCGCTGCTGTTGTTGCTGCTGGGAGTCGATCGTCATCCCAGAGGGGAAGTCGGAAGACCACTTGTACTACTTCCAGTAAGCAATTGACTGTCCAACAGTCCTTTGCGAGGAAGATGAAATATCACAGCAGTCATCCTGCTGCAAAGCGGATAACTCAGGCCTTGGCAGCCTGGGCGGTGAGAAACGTGGTTCCGGTATCCACCATTAATTCAGAGGCAACTAGAGACTTGATTGAGGTACTGTGTCCCAGGTACCAAATACTATCTAGGTTCCATTTCTCTAGGCAGGCGAAACCGAAAATGCACACAGACCTCAGAAAAAGAGTCACCAGTGTCCTAAAAAATGCAGTTGTACCCAATGTCCACTTAACCACGGACATGTGGACAAGTGGAGCAGGGCAGACTCAGGACTATATGACTCTGACAGCCTACTGGGTAGATGTATTGCCTCCCGCAGCAAGAACAGCAGCGGCGGCACCAGTAGCAGCATCTCGCAAACGCCAATTCGTTCCTAGGCAGGCTACGCTTTGTATCACTGCTTTCCAGAAGAGGCACACAGCTGACAACCTCTTACGGAAACTGAGGAACATCATCGCAGAATGGCTTACCCCAATTGGACTCTCCTTGGGATTTGTGACATCGGACAACGCCACCAATATTGTGCGTGCATTACATCTGGGCAAATTCCAGCACGTCCCATGTTTTGCACATACATTGAATTTGGTGGTGCAGAATTATTTAAAAAACGACAGGGGCGTGCAAGAGATGCTGTCTGTGGCCCAAAGAATTGCGGGCCACTTTCGGCATTCAGCCACCGCGTGCCGAAGACTGGAGCACCACCAAACATTCCTGAACCTGCCCTGCCATCATATGAAGCAAGAGGTGGTAACGAGGTGGAATTTAACCCTCTATATGCTTCAGAGGATGGAGGAGCAGCAAAAGGCCATTCAAGCCTATACATCTGCCCACGATATAGGCAAAGGAGGGGGAATGCACCTGACTCAAGCGCAGTGGAGAATGATTTCAACGTTGTGCAAGGTTCTGCAACCCTTTGAACTTGCCACACGTGAAGTCAGTTCAGACACTGCCAGCCTGAGTCAGGTCATTCCCCTCATCAGGCTTTTGCAGAAGAAGCTGGAGACATTGAAGGAGGAGCTAAAACAGAGCGATTCCGCTAGGCATGTGGGACTTGTGGATGGAGCCCTTAATTCGCTTATCCAGGATTCACGGGTGGTCAATCTGTTGAAATCAGAGCACTACATTTTGGCCACCATGCTCGATCCTAGATTTAAAACCTACGTTGTATCTCTCTTTCCGGCAGACACAAGTCTGCAGAGGTTCAAAGACCTGCTGGTGAGAAAATTGTCAAGTCAAGCGGAACGTGACCCGTCAACATCTCCTCCTTCACATTCTCCCGCAACTGGGGGTGCGAGAAAAAGGCTAACCCGCTGGCGGTGATGCAGGGCAGTCTGGAGCGAGTGCTGACATCTGGTCCGGACTGAAGGACCTGCCAACGATTACTGACATGTCGTCTACTGTCACTGCATATGATTCTCTCACCATTGAAAGAATGGTGGAGGATTATATGAGTGACCGCATCCAAGTAGGCACGTCAGACAGTCCGTACGTATACTGGCAGGAAAAAGAGGCAATTTGGAGGCCCTCGCACAAACTGGCTTTATTCTACCTAAGTTGCCCTCCCTCCAGTGTGTACTCCGAAAGAGTGTTTAGTGCAGCCGCTCACCTTGTCAGCAATCGGCGTACGAGGTTACTTCCAGAAAATGTGGAGAAGATGATGTTCATCAAAATGAATTATAATCAATTCCTCCGTGGAGACATTCACCAGCAGCAATTGCCTCCAGAAAGTACACAGGGACCTGAGATGGTGGATTCCAGTGGGGACAAATTAATAATATGTGAGGAGGGGGATGTACACAGTGAAAGGGGTGAGGAATCGGAGGATGATGATGAGGTGGACATCTTGCCTCTGTAGAGCCAGTTTGTGCAAGGAGAGATTGATTGGTTCTTTTTTTGGTGGGGGCCCAAACCAACCAGTCATTTCAGTCACAGTCGTGTGGCAGACCCTGTCGCTGAAATGATGGGTTCGTTAAAGTGTGCATGTCCTGTTTATACAACATAAGGGTGGGTGGGAGGGCCCAAGGACAATTCCATCTTGCACCTCTTTTTTCTTTCATTTTTCTTTGCATCATGTGCTGTTTGGGGACTATTTTTTTGAAGTGCCATCCTGTCTGACACTGCAGTGCCACTCCTAGATGGGCCAGGTGTTTGTGTCGGCCACTTGGGTCGCTTAGCTTAGTCACACAGCTACCTCATTGCGCCTCTTTTTTTCTTTGCATCATGTGCTGTTTGGGGACAATTTTTTTTAATCTGCCATCATGTCTGACACTGCAGTGCCACTCCTAGATGGACCAGGTGTTTGTGTCGGCCACTTGGGTCGCTTAGCTTAGTCACACAGCGACCTTGGTGCGCCTCTTTTTTCTTTGCATCATGTGCTGTTTGGGGACAATTTTTTTGAAGTGCCATCCTGCCTGACACTGCAGTGCCACTCCTAGATGGGCCAGGTGTTTGTGTCGGCCACTTGTGTCACTTAGCTTAGCCATCCAGCGACCTCAGTGCAAATTTTAGGACTAAAAATAATATTGTGAGGTGTGAGGTGTTCAGAATAGACTGAAAATGAGTGTAAATTATGGTTATTGAGGTTAATAATACTATGGGATCAAAATTACCCCCAAATTCTATGATTTAAGCTGTTTTTGAGGGTTTTTTGTAAAAAAAAAACCGAATCCAAAACACACCCGAATCCAACAAAAAATTTTCAGGGAGGTTTTGCCAAAACGCGTCCGAATCCAAAACACGGCCGCGGAACCGAATCCAAAACCAAAACACAAAACCCGAAAAATGTCCGGTGCACATCACTATTGTTTACTGAACTGAGAGGTCATAGAAACATAGAATATGACGGCAGAGAAGAAGCACTTGGCCTATCTAGTCTGCCCCTGTTTTACCTTTTAATAACCTCAACCCTATTTGATCCTTAGTCCTTTGTAAGGATATTAATATGTCTATCCCAAGCATATTTAAATTGCTCTTCTGTCTTAGCCTCAACCACCTCTGAAGGGTGACTATTCCACTTATCCACTACCTTTCCTGTTAAGTAATTTTTCCTCAAAATAGATGTTCTTGCTTCTTAAGATGTTCCAATGGTAGTGTTTCCCTTGCTTTAGGTCTTAAGATTCTCTCCCCACCAATACACAGAACTGGAGGTGACCTGAAGCAAGATGGCACCAAAAAACCCAAAGGCTAAATACATTATTAAGGGTACTATAATGGAAACTACCAGTATCGCGCTATGAGGTAAATGGCTGAGGAGGCACTGGCTAGTATCAAATTATTAGAATAATACAAAGAAGATATTTATGCTGTGATATCTTCTTTGTATTTGCCACCAACTGAGGAAACTCACTGGGTGCAACAGTGGCCCAGGGTACTCGGACCAAGATGGTTATTGGCCACAACATGTGGATGTTTGAAATGACACAGGCCATCAGGGCCCTAACAGAGGCCCCAATCAAACTACATATGGAGCTAGTGACCCAAAAGGGCCATAAGAGAAGCTCCCTCTGTGTCTACCATAAGCTCCCAGACCACGTCCCCCCGAATTGCGTCACCAGTTACTCCACCTAGGCACAGTGTGCTCACGTGGGGTTGTGCACCTAAAGGGGTAGGTAGGAGCAGAAGGAGTTCCGGCTCTAATAAATATATATGTGAAGATACCAGGTTCCAAATCACTCAGGCACGGTGGGAGCTGAAAAACCAACAGTGGTTTATTGAACAGAATGGGTTATAAACAGCTCAGCACACTCCTGTAATCCAATTCCACTTGACAATTCTCACCACAAACTCCTGTCAGAACATTACTTCTTAGTCTAGGAGCAGAGAATCTCTTCCAACAACACAGAGTCCCAGATAAATCCAATATAAAGGGGTCCCCAAGCAGAGCCCTGGCAGAACATTACTTCTTAGCCTGGGGTCAAATAATCTCCCTTCAGCTCTCTGGGTAGCTCTACTTATAACTCCAGAAGCTTCATATTGCGTGACCTCTGTGTTTTAGGATCTTACAGCATTGAAATACAATACATATTTTAATCAAGGTGATTACATCAGCCAGAGAGCCACCCTGTCTGGTCAGCTCACCTTTGGACAATAGGGAGTAAACAAAAAGGGACAATGGTACCTTATATGACTCAACCTTTGAGTGTACACTGTGGTGTATGAAAACAACAGGAAACTAGGTCTAACATAAATACATTATCTAAAGGGTAACAGATAACATAACACAATTGCATATATTATGAATATTAATGTTGATTTAACACAGTATTGGGTCATCAGCAATGGACATGTTATGGAGAATGAACAGACAGACGAATTGGATGGATATGTGTATAAAAAGTACATATTTGACAAAGGAAATGAGGCATAGCTATATTAATTTGCACAGACCTTATTTCCTCACTATATATATATATATATATATATATATATATATAATATTCATTAATTTTTCTGTCTGCTCTGTCTTGCTCCTGGAGATCTACTTCTTTTTAATTTCTGCCCATGTACTTCTGGAATAAATTACCAACATCTCTCCTGTTAACGCTCAGTCTTCTCCCTGATCCGTTAAGCAGTACATCGCTTCTGTCTTGGGTCAACTCTGCATGAGCTGTCATGCGCTGACCAGTGAGCAAAGTAAATCTCTCCACTCATGCCATTTCTCTATTCTCACACACTAGTTCTGTTGCTTGGCAGCTGATGGTTTCCAACTACTGGGCTTAAAAGAGTGCTGTCATTTTCAGTAAGTGTTGTACTTGTACATGTACATGTGTTTCCCCCTCCTCCTCACCCACTCTGCATCTAACAGTCCTAAAATGACACTCTCTTGGCGCCCCAGGGGGACTAAATTGTCTAACGATTGTGTTGTATAAATGTCTGCTCTCCCTGTTTTTATACTGTACTTAAAGCTGCTGTCGTTCTCATCCCAATAATACAAGATCTCTCTGCAGCTTTAAGCCCCTCACATTGTTTGTTATCTTCATTTTGCTTTTTTTTTTGACACCTGCACAAAAACAAGTCTGCGATCTGTCTCTCTGCGGGGTTCTCATTGTGACTGAAAAAGCAAACTCGGAACACAATGTGATACACAGTTGACAAAATACAATGTGTGTTTTTTTTAATGTTCATATTCTTGTCTAGAATTATGATCTGGGCCAAATCCACTAAGCGATGATGCCGTGAAGAGAAAAATGAACATATTAAAGTCCCTGCGAAAGACAATAGAGATGTTAGACCAATGATTCTAGGCGTAGGCCCTATTTGAAAAACTCTTTGTTATACTATTTCTTAACACAGCGAATTAAAATGTGGCATTAACAATGTTACCTTTTCAAAACCATTAACTATAATTATGCTCAATTTTAATTGTGGAACCTTCTCCTGAATTGAGGTAGTTTGCACTACCATGTCCCGATTAATTTCCAATTATTAAACAAAGTCTATACAGTATATACTGTTTATCTATTTCATGACACAAAAGTCTTTCCTTAAGTAAATAATGAGGTACAGACTCCTGTCAATCAAAGATTCGCAGGAGTCTTGGTGTAGTTTCCATAGAAATGAACTAAGCACCTAAGTCATACCTACTAAGCTTCTCTGTCACGTTGGAGTGCTCCTGAATTTAGGGTGTGTGATTGCAGCACTTCCCGTGAGGCCATTCCCCATTTTCGCCACTTTGGGGGCATGCGCACAGTGTTTATTCACCGCTGAGAGCAGCGAGTGAGAGAGGGTTTCCCAACTGCCGTCCCCCCACCGCCACCACCACCATGGTCCTGCTACACCAATTAGTAGAGTAACAATGTATAATATGTTTGCTTGGTCTGTGACCTGACCTTCTACAGGAGGGGTTGGCATCCACAGACAGCGGGGTCCACCAGGGATTTTCCCTGTACAACTGTGGTCCAGTCTGATCCTGTAAACAGTCTGGAATTGTAAAAAGTGCTGTTCTATGTTTTAGCCGCATGACATTCATTGAATAATTAATATTCTAATTATAGAATTAACCAGAGCCTACTTGATCAAACTTTGTAAAAGGGAATGAAAGCTCAAAAGAACCTTGATCCGTAACTAAATATATGCTTGTAAGAGCAGCCCTCTGCGACTCTTGTATATTATGTTTATAATTTGGCAGCTAGTGAGATATATAACCAGCTAGATAGAATGTACAGAGTATGCCTGCCAGACAGCGCAGGAGATTGGTAAAGACACATACTATAAGATTTTAGTTTGCACAAGTTTGCCGATTTAATTTACTTGAATGCACATAAATACCCCACCTTACAGGGTCCCTTTACTCCACTCACTCTTTTTGTTGACAATATCTCCATCATTTCTGTCCCTCATGTCCACTGCCTGGGTGTCATCCTGGACTCCAGCTTCTCACTTCCCACATTCAGGGCCTCATTCAGAGGCGGATGTTAACTGAATGCAATGCCGATGTTGGCGCACTTGAGCAATTATTTGTTACTGCGCATGCACACATTTTTCTGGAAACCCCTAAGGAGCAGGCATTCCCCTGACTGTATGCACAAACTAGGAGCTATTGCATGTGGGTTCACTGGTATCAAGTGATGGGTGTTCCTGGGCAGTGACTAGGAGATGGCCTGCAGTGAACACAAAAAAATATCAGCAATGTGGGTGTGTCATGTGAGTGTTGCGGAAATGTCAGTGGATACGGGCTACATTCCCAGATGCATAGCCGCTTCTGCAGAGACCATGTTTAGACGAAGACACTGAGCTTGCCATTGGCTGGATGCAGGGCTGTTTCTAGACAATTTCGCTCCCAGTGCGAGAAGTAGAAGAATGCTTCCACCCCCTATAGACATTCTAAGATGTAAATACTAGGCCCAAAAAGGTGTGTGGCCTCATTAACACGGGCATGTCCTCACTAAAATGGGCGTATTCTTGCAGGAAAAGGCTACCTTACACCCCAGCTTTAACCGTGCACCCCCAGACATTGGCAAGTACAGGAAAAAATAAATTCCACAATATTATGCCCCACACAGTAATGCCCCTTGCACCATATGCCTCATACAGTAAATGCCCCTTGTAACATATGCCATACACAGTAAATGCCCCTTACGCCTCATTATATCTCACACTGTAATGCCTATTGCACCATATTATGCCCTTTGCACCATATGCCCCTTGCACCATATGTCTCACACAGTAATGCCCCTTGCATTATATGCCCCACACACTAATACCCCTTGCACTATATGCCCAACACACTAATAGCCTCTGCAGCATATGCCCATCACAGTAATGCTCCTTGCACCATATACCCCTCACAGTAATTCCCCTTGCGCCAGCCAGCACTTCAGGGAAGCGATGTCCCTCCCAAAATGGCTGTCACCATCTCTAGCATCCTTCAAAACGTTCTCCTCTGTGTCAGCGGCCATTTTGGGAGGGACATTTTCAATAGTATTTTATGAGGATGGCCAGACCGCATGAAATACTGGGCAAACAATGGCCGCAGGCTTGCCCAACTCTAAAAATGGCCCTTGCTGGATGGTGGACGGTGTGAAACCACCGGCAGTGCAACTGCACACAGGGGTGCAGGAAAAGGGCATCTCAGGGTTTGTACTCTCTGTTGCATGCTAATGCAAAAGGGGAAAGCTGAAACCAGCATTTACATCAGGGCTGGCCAAACCGGTCCTCGAGATCTACCAACAGTTCATGTTTTCCAGGCCTCCTGGAGATCTGTAGAATTGTCAGTTAGGAATGAAGGCAGCACATCTTAATTAGTAATGACTACACCTGTGCACCATCTAGGTGATCTGGAAAATGTGAACTGTTGGTAGATCTCGAGGACTGGTTTGGCCAGCTCTGATTTACATATTATGATCATCTCATTTTCCTCTCTTGCTCATCCACCTCCCCCTTTTGCAACCAGCTGGATATCATTCTCTACGTGTATAGCACTGTGTAATATGTAGGCACTATATAAATAACTGTTACTTAATAAATAAAATTAACATATTGACCTTTAATAATCAGACCCCACTTTTTGAAGAAACATTTGCTACCTCTTTTACCCTTCAGGTATCTTTTGCACCTACTGTATTATAAAACCATCAATTTAGATCTGCACCTCTATATGGTAAAAGTTGTGGTGCGTGCGCATTGCTGCCAGTAGGCATGCACAAAGGGGAACCATAAGTCACATGTGCCTGATGCTTTTCCTGCGCCCACCTCTGAATCACCACCTTCAGCTCCATGGCATTTAAGCGACTGGTCGCATGTATTTCACAGTAGACAGTAATGCCACAGTGGAGGTTTATTCAGGATACAGAACTGATAATTCAGTAAAGCACTAGCCAGTCAGACTGTAAATCAGTGCAGCAAAGGAACATTTAGTGATCTAGAAACATTTTGCTGGCTGGCATCCTGCACTAATACTGCCACATAACTAATCTGTAAAAGAGTTATTGCAATATTGGCTTACAAATAATTCTAATTGTACTGAACCAATGTTTGGATTTTTAATGAGATTCATTAGTGCTCATTGCCTGTGTATTATAGGGAGTATGGCATTGTCTGTACTCCATTGTGATTATGTGCCAACTATTATACTGGGAAAGAACAAATTGCCATACAAGTCACATCATCTAGTCAATGGTAATTATACAAAATGTATTTATTGAGCCTCTTTTAGTTTTCGGCTATCTTTTGCATCTACTGTATTATAAAGCTGTTTATATCACTTTCTCAGTCCCAAATGTTACAAAAATATAACAGTAGGCTATGGTGCATAGATTGTCAATCATTGTGATGATGGTGGTACAGTATTATAATATGTGCACATGGCAAAACATGTGCATCCATTTATATATCGTAACACAAGCAATAATTTATCATGTTGGCAAGTGTCAGTTGGGCAAATGATACAGTCATTTGTATTGCAGCTTTAAATTATTCCTAATGTCCTCTGACAGAGATGTTTGAATTATAGAACTGGTGTCTATACTAACCCCATCTGCTATTACAGTACAGTGGCCCAAATGTATTAAGCTTCAAAAAGTGATAGAGTGGAGACGGATAAAGAGTGATAAATGACCAGCCAATCAGCTCCTAACTGCCATGTCACAGGCTGTGTTAGAAAAATGACAGTTTGGAGCTGGTTGGCTGGTCATTTATCTCTCTTTATCCATCTCCACTTAATAATTTTTAAGGCTTAAGGAGAGAGAATTGACTGCATAGGAAAGGAAAGAGTTAAACATCTGGTGAGGGGTGGACCTAGCTGTGAAGAAAGTACGGCCCTTTTTGAAGGGGAGGGTTTGTGATATATAAGAAAGGTGAGGCCATTTTAGATCTCTCTTGTGGGGATTTTGCCTTGTGGGTGAGTGCTGCAGTGCAGACATTGTGTCCCACATTTTCAAGTAGTTTTATTACCGTGTACCCCCAATTTTTTGCTGTATATCTCCTCTCCTGCCTGGTTATATTCCCTGCCAGTATGTCCGCCTGCCCTCAGCGTTCTGCCCGGCTTCCGGCTCGGTACCGCGGTTCGGGCGGTCTAGCTGGGCCGGGTGATGAGGTGGGTGGCCTGGGGGACGGGGCTCCATGCAGGCCGTCCGGAGGTTGACGGGCATTGGCCCACGCCTCCGGGAACGGCAAAGTCCGCGGCGGTGTCGGGCGCCCGCGGTCGCGCGCATGCGCGCCGCGGAGGGCGCTCGGGTGGTGGTGCAGGATCGGCCCCTATCTCTCCCCCCTTGCCGCGGCCGAGTGAAAGTGCCGGGCGGGGGGAGAAGGCTGGACGGGGGGTCGGGTGGTCGCCGCGCGGGGCCTGTCCTGGAGCCTCGCGCGGCGGCTTTGTTTGAAACACCGGCCGGGGGATCAATGGCGGGAGGACGTGGGACGCGTGCACGAGGTGCACGCGCGCCCACGCTCGCCCCAGGCGGCGCCGGCCGCGCACGTGGGCGCGCAGCGGCGCCGCCAGCACCTCTGGCCCCGCGAATAACTCCCCGGCTGCCGGATTCCGGCAGGGGGAGGGGGAGGATCAGGGGGGTGCAGCGTTTGTCTCCTGGAGACAACGCTGGGCGGCGAAATCAACAGAGGAGCGGACAGGCAGATGCGGCCACAGCGGCAAGCGGTCGGGGGGCGCGCGCACAGTATGCGCGCGAGCCCACCGCGGACCGTGCAGTGCGCGGGGGAACCCGCGCAGCTGCGCCGCGGGTTTCCCTGTCTCCCCATACCACTCCACCGGAGCCGGGATACAGCGGCTTTCGGGGGAGGAGGGGGGACAGGGAATGGATTAGCGGCCGCAGGGCCGCGTTACGCGCCGCTTCTCATTGCAGCGGGTCCTCCCCAGGATCAGGGAATATTTCTGATCCGCTCGGGGAGGAGGCGTTTTCGGAGGGGGAGAGTGAGTGGTCCGGCAGGGGGGCCCCCGCTTTCCCGCCGGGGCGGACGGCGTCGGGTCCCCGGGTCACGTCTGACGGATGGCGGGCGCAAGATCGCGCCCAGGCGCGGGCCGTGGATTCTTCGGGGACCGTTGCCGAGCGTCGCGGCGGACGGGTTCCTCCCGGGGCGCTGGCGTCGGCCCTGGCCACAGTGGTGGAAGCGTTGGGGCCGTTGGCCGCAGTAGCCTCCCCGAGGGCGGCGGGGAATTCCGGCCAGCCTACGGGGACAGGCGGGTCTGGCAGGCGGAGGGCCTCAGCGGCGCAGCGGGTGGCACGAGCCTGCCGGGAGCTTGGGGCGGCCGCGGCGGAGCTGGAGCTAGGTCCGGAGCAGGACGGGCAAGGGCGCGCAGCCGCAGCGCCCCCCACGCGGGGGGCCCGGTGTGCGCCGCAAGCGCGGGCTGGGTCCTCCTCTGCTTTGTCTTTTACAGGGGATCACGAAGAAGTAGGGATGGCAGACTCCGTGGAGGACGATGTATGGGCTGAAGCGGATGAGGAAGCCAGGTCGGAGCGGTCGACGGCATCGGGTGAGTTGGTACAGTCGGTATCGGTTTCTCCCACGAGCTCGAGTTCGCGCAGCTCTTCGTCTTGCTCCTCTTCAT
This sequence comes from Pseudophryne corroboree, assembly GCF_028390025.1. Classification (NCBI taxonomy): domain Eukaryota; kingdom Metazoa; phylum Chordata; class Amphibia; order Anura; family Myobatrachidae; genus Pseudophryne; species Pseudophryne corroboree. The sequence goes on along the minus strand of NC_086449.1, from coordinate 177,042,236 downwards.
CTTCTCTGTCGTCGCAGGCGTCCGAAGTAAGTAGCACTACTAGGGCGAAGAAGAGGGCGGCAAAATTTGCCAGGCGGGCGGCAAAGCAGCAGAAGAGGCGTAAGCGGCGCAAGCGGATCAGCGAGGAAGCTCGTAGGGCCAAAAAGCGCCGCGATTTGCCAGGGGTCGTTCGCTGCGACTACACCGCAGTAATGCGGGGGCTGCGGGACAGCTGCCGCAAGAAGATTCGGAGGGGTGACTTCGTGGACGTGTTCGTATTAACAAGGGCCATGAAGAAGGATTACAAGGCGGCGGCCGCAAAGAAGGGCACGGGGGCTGAGGCCTTCCGGTCCTTCGATAATTGGCTGGCAGGTTTTTGGGTGTTTGCGGCGTGCTATTTGGAGGATAGGCCGGAAGAGCACATGAATGTCATCCGGTATCTGCATCTCGTACACGACATGCAGCGCACATCCTCGGGCTCGGAGTGGCGTCGGTATGATCAGGAGTTTCGGGAGAAGCAGGACGGTTTGCGGGTCATGGATTTCGGATTCAAGGATGTGGAGGTCTGGCTCAAAGTAACCCGGTCCTCGCAGCAGGAGGAGGAACCCCGGAAACAGGGGGCGGACGGGCGACGGGCAGGGCCATCAGCCCAGGCGTCCGGCGCGGACGGCGGATTTGCCAAGGCAGGTGGATCTGCCGGCCGGGCAGGAGGGCGTTCCGCCACGAGAGGAAAGTGTTTCGCTTTTAACAGCGGAACATGTTCCTTTGGCAAGCAGTGTCGTTTTCGTCACTCCTGCTTGCAGTGTGGTGGATCCCACCCAGCCTCCTCTTGTTTCAAAGGCGGTAGACAGGGAGCGCGGGGTAAGCAGGCGTACCCCAAGCAGGCCGCGAGCGGGTCCGCTCCGCAGAGCTCCAACACCAATTAAGTTGGGGACTATGGGATGGTGGTTGGAATTGTATCCGAATAGAGAGGATGCAAAATTTTTGTTTGACGGTTTTAAGTTTGGTTTTCGCTTGCCTGTTGCGAGTGAGGTGTCTGTGTGGGCACAAAGGAACCTCCAATCTGACGAGCCTTGCCGGGAGTGCTTCGGGAGAAAGTGGATAAGGAGGTCAGGTTGGGCAGGATGGAGGGACCGTTTATGTCACCCCCGGTGGATGATTTGGTCATCTCTCCGGTCGGGGTGGTTCCTAAGAAGACTCCAGGCGCTTTCCGGCTCATCCAGCATCTTTCTTACCCATTATGGGCGTCGGTCAATGACGCAATACCGCCGGCTCATTGCTCGGTGGTGTATCAGTCATTCGACGAGGCGCTAGAGATGGTCCGCAGCTACGGGACCGGGGCCCTTATGGCTAAGATTGATGTTGAATCAGCTTTTAGGTTATTGCCGTTGCATCCGGACTCATTCCGTTTTATGGGTTTCCGGATTGGAGCGGAGTATTTCATCGACAAATGTTTGCCGATGGGATGTTCCGTTTCATGCTCATTTTTCGAACGTTTTAGCACGTTTCTTCATTGGTGCGTGGAGTCTTCGTCAGGGGGTCACGGGGTTGCACATTACCTCGATGACTTTCTGTGTGCGGGTCCGGCTAATGCTACGCGGTGCGGGGACTTGCTTTTTAGCATCCGAGCTCTATTTTACCACTTCGGTGTGCCCGTGGCCGTGGAAAAAACAGAGGGGCCGGCCTCATGCTTGTCATTTTTGGGGATTGAGATTGACACGGTGGCGGGAGAGTGTCGGCTGCCCCGGGACAAGGTTTCGAAGCTCCGCGACTCCATTTGCCGGTTCGAAGGGTCGCGCAAAGTCACGCTGCGGCAGGCGCAGTCCTTGCTGGGCATGTTGAACTTTGCTTGTCGGGTAATACCGATGGGCAGGGTTTTCTGCCGGAAGCTGGAAAGGGCGACGGCGGGGTGTGCCAGGCCACATCACTTTGTGCGTTTGTCCTCCGAAATAAAAAGGGATTTGGCCATATGGGCCTCGTTCCTGGAGGAGTTCAACGGGGTGTGCATATGGCAAGCGCCAGCGGTGGACAGCGAGCGGTTGCAGCTATTCACCGACGCAGCGGGTGCCTCTGGATTCGGTTGTTTTCTGGAGGGATCTTGGTGCGCGGCATCCTGGCCGGCAAAATGGCATAGCGAAGGTCTAACAAAAGATCTGGTGCTTCTGGAGCTTTTTCCCATTATGGTAGCGTTGGAGGTCTGGGGCGATCGGCTGGCTAATCGCAGCATAATGTTTAGATGCGATAATCTGGGCGTGGTGCATGCCATTAATAACCAGAGGGCAAAGTCGTTGGTGGTTCTGCGGGTGCTAGGGCAATTGCTTTTGACATGCTTGCGCAGGAACCTGTGGTTCTGCGCGCAACATGTGCCCGGTTTGGAGAATGGAATTGCCGACGCTTTGTCGCGAGGACAGTGGGAGAGGTTTTGGTTGTTGGCACCCGAGGCCGACGAGCAAGGTTTTCATTGTCCCGGTTATGTTTGGCAGGTGATCGGGCCGGACTGGAGGGTCTAGCGTTGTGGTCAGTCGCGCCAGCCACGCTCAAGGCTTACGGACAAGCTTGGAACGAATGGGAGGAGTTTGTCCAAGGTCGTCAGCAGAAAGGTAAGAGCAGGCATCGGCTGATGCTTTCTTTTATTTGGCAGCTATATGTTTCTGGTAGGTCCCGTGCGGTGGTATCCCGGTACTTGGCTGGAGTCTCGCTTTTCTGCAAGCTGCGGGGCGTCCCCGATGTGACAAAAAGCGATGTTCTGCGGAAGGCAATGAAAGGGTGGGCGCGAGTAGCGCCGACGCCTCCAGATGGGAGGCGGCCCATCGATGCAGCTTTGTTGCCGGCCGTCATCGCGGCGGTGGGGCGAGTCGCGTCGTCCAGGTTTGAGACGCTTTTGTTCAGTTTGGCGTTCTCAATGGCTTACCACGGGGCCTTTAGGGTATCGGAGTTGGTAGCGCCTTCCAAGAGAGCAGATTCGCGCATGCTGGTCGGAGACGTGGTAGTGGGTGAGAGGTCCTTGCTGTGTAGATTGCGGCGCTCTAAGACGGACCAAGTGGGGAGAGGTCGCTGGGTCACTTTGGTTCCGGCACAGGAGGAGAGCGTTTGCCCAGTAGGTCTGGCTGTGCAATATGTGGCGGTGCGGCCCGCTAGGAGGGGGTCATGGCTATTGCATTATGACGGGCTGCCGGTGACGAAATACCAGTTTCGTTGGATGCTGAGTCGTTGTTTGACAGGCTTGGGCCTCCCACCCGCTGCGTTCGGTACCCATTCCTTTCGAATAGGCGTTGCGACGTCGGCTGCGGCAGCGGGTTTGTCCAGAACTGAAATCCAGGCGGTGGGGCGATGGAAGTCGTCAAGTTACAGACGATATATTCGCCCCGTGGCATGAGAAGGCTGATTGCGCATGGCGCTCTGTTTATTTGCGTTTGTATTATGTTGTTACAGTTCTGTAAGTTATGGTATTGTGCGTCTGTTGGTTTCCCCCCTTTTTATCCTACTCAGGGATTAGCTACTCGTCGTTGCTGGCATGAGTCGGCAGCGGGGGTCTGGAGTTATTTTGCGATTTTTTGCCTGACTTGACGGACTGAATTCTAATATACAATTCGGCTAATCTGTTCTAATCAGAGTCCCTCAGCAGGTCTTTACGCTTTCACCTCCAGCTGAGTTATTACATGTGTTTCCCATTTTATACCCCCCCTCCCTCCCTCCCCCCTTTTTAATTTCGTTTGAATTTATTTTGAACTTCCCCTTTGTGTGTCTATGTTCGCTTCAGATTGGCAAGGAAGCATGGTGCAGATCGGCTAGGCCGTGACTGCTGCAATAGCGAGATCTATAAGTTTTTTCTTTTTGGCAGATCCTTCAGGTGAAAGCAATTAATGAAGCTTTAGTAATCAATTTTACCCCTCTTTTCCCCTTCAGGTTGGGTTGAAGACAATTTGGCTATTTGGGTGGTCGGCCACTCCTATGTGTACTGGGCGGCCAAGTTTGTGGCATCGGAGGGGGCTCAGGCGTTGCCTGGAGCACAGGGTGTTAGATGGCTTGGCTGGCGAGGGATGATGTGGAGCGAGCTGAAGAGTAGGCTAGTTAGCCAGGCCAGCAAGCATGGAGTCCCTAGGGTCTTGGTTGTCCATCTAGGTGGCAACGACCTGGGGAAGAGGACATCCCTGGATCTGCGGTGGGCCATGATACAAGATCTGGCAAGTGTGGCCGCGGCATGGACCAATTGTGTGTTGGTTTTTTCATTGATGGTGCCGAGGTTGAGTTGGAGGGGTGTGGCGGATGGTCGCCAGATTGATGAGGCCCGGAAAAAGGTGAACGGGGCGGTGGCGAAGTGGGTGCTGTCCCACGGAGGGAGGGTGGTTCGCCACCCTAGGATTCGGTTCAGAGACAGCCACCTTTTTCCGGCCTGATGGGGTACATCTATCCAATGAGGGGATGATGTTGTTCCTGGAGGATCTTGGTTTCATTTTGCAGGAGTTAGGGTAGGTTATGGTGGCGGTGCGAAGACTTTGGGGGATGAGTCTTTCGCTGTTGGCGGAAAAGAACGGCAGTTTTCTATTTGTATGGTAAACTGTAGTGTTTTACAGTTTAGTATGGTTTAGGTGCACTCACCTCCATCGACTTATTGGCCGCTTGACCACCCGTCCGGGAAGGCAGCGGCAGGGCACCCAGGAGCGGTGGGTAGTCACTGTGGGGGTTGAGTTGTAACCTATTACCGGTGTGTGATGGTTGTATTAAAATTAGGATCGTTTCGAAGTTTTAGTAATTTAAGGTTAATTTAGGTTAATAGAGCCGTTCTTTTTGCTGCCACCATATGCCGGCTGGATCGGCATCTTAATAAAAATTTCTATTTACAGGTTTGCTATTGGTTAGGGACAAATAAATAGCTAGCAGTTTTTCTGCCAAAATTCAAGTCTCCGTGTCTTTATTTCTGGTTGTGAAGGTAATGAAGGTTTACTTTAAAGAAGGGGGTCCACCAAATATCACTAGTATGTTTATACAATTGGGCCAGTATATGTCAGTGTAGATACTAAATGTAAAATGATTTCCGTAGTAAAGGTGTACTACGTCCTGAAACCTATTAGCTTCGCCCCTTCCTCAGACCTCCATAGGCTGCCTAAATAAAATGCTTTTGTGGAGTAGAGATGGCTAGACCTCCACCACACAACCAGTAATATATAAAAACTTGGCACTCTCCACCTCTATCACATTATAACGACCTCGCTTGTACATCTCCTTTCACTGTACTTTACTAAAAAAGCCTTCACTCCACCCAGCTCCTCCACAAATGTGACCCCTTTGCTCCATGGCATCAGAGGTGTAGCTAGGTGCCATGGTGCCCAGAGCAAGGGTATGTTTCAGTGCCCCCTCTCCTGTACTGAATTGGGTGCATGTTACATTTGAAAAGAAAAAGTATTTAGAAATCCTAAATTGGTGACAGGGTCAGTTCTAGACCTTGTGGAGTCAGGGCGACGTTTTGCTTTGGGCACCCCCCCCCCCCCCATCCCCATGTTTAAAACAGAGCGCTCAACAAAAATATAGGGGCATGGCTTCATGCGGAAGGGGCGTGGCCACAGAATGGTACCAATCCAGATGGCACCTCAGAGTGGTGTCTGTTATTCACATTATACCACAAAGTAGAGCCCCTTATAAACTTTACGCCACACAGTAGAGCCCCTTATACACAATACACAGCACAGTAGAGCTGCTCATACATGTTATGCCACAGTAGAGCCCTTTATACACATTATGTCTCAGTAGAGCCACTTATACATATTATGCAGCTTCTAATGCAGAGAGAGGTGCTGCATCAGCTGGGACAGTGAGAGGTGCTGCAGCAGCTGGGGCAGAAAGAGGTGCTGTAGCACCTGGGGCAGAGAGTGGTGTAGCAGGATAGAAGTAACCCTGCTGCACAGCTACAAGCAGACAGTGAGACATATAAAGAGGGCGGCAGAGCTCCAGCACGTGCTGGCTGTCAGTGTCTCCTGCTGTTGCCTCTGGCCTGCCCTGTATCCTACCTAGGGCTGTATTCAATAACTGTTGGAAGCTGCCGTCTTGTCGGAAAGATGGCAGCATCCGACAGAAATAGGTCAGAAGGGGTTCCGACCTATTCAATAGGGGCTGATTTTTTCCTACAAGTCGGGAATTCAAAACTTGTCGGAAAACACGTGGATCGGCGGAATAGCCACCGATCCACGTGCTTCTGCTGGAAATGGGGCTAAATCCGACAGGTTTTGGCCCCCTTTCCAACAAACTCAATCCGACTTGAAAACAAGTCGGATTGAGCTGTGGAGACAAGCGGTGCTGCGGGCCGCGGCGGGAGCAGAGATCGGCGGCCGGCAGGGGGAGCTTGCTGCGGGGGGACATGTCTGCAGTGGTGGGGGGAGGCGCTGCAGGGAGAGACCTCTCTCCCTGCAGTGCCTCCACAGACATGTCCACCCACAGCCAGTTCTGGATGCCGATCTCTGCTCCCCCCGCTACCCAGCTTACCCCGCCGCCGTCCCGCTCACGCCCGCCGCCATCTGCACTCCTGGCCGCTGCTGTCAGCGCATCCGCAGCTGCTGACAGCAGCGGCCGCTCTTTGAATAGGGGTTGTCGGATACATTCCGACAACTGCATGTCGGAATGGATCGGACCTTTATTAAATATACCCCCTAGTCTCCGAGTCAGTGTACACAGCCCTGCTTCTACTCCTCCTGCTCTGTGGCTGCCTGTTCAGCGGCCCGCGGTATAGCTGGCGAAGGGAGGGGGCAGGCGGCTGCGCGCTCTCTAACTTTTCCGACACCCGGAGCTCGTGCTCCACCGAAGCCACCCTGGCTACACCCCAGCATGGCATATGTGTAAAACTAGATGGTTTAAAGGTACTTTTTCCTGTGGTGTGACTCTTTTGCTTTGCAGATTACTTTGAGTTACAGTGTGCCATCTATTCAGTGTTAATTAGTAAAAAAAAAAAAATGACCACATATACAAAAACTTTAAGTCAGTTTTTCTTGCATTTCTATAGGCAGGGTAGCAGGGTGTGTGACATGGTCTATTGTCTCAGATAAAGTGGCCATTGTGTTCCATTAGAGTCCCGCAAGCAGACTTGAGGCATCAGTTAATGCATGCACCTTGCAGAAATTGCGTTAACTAATTGAATAGCTCCAGTCACTTTACCCAGAAGAACAGATTGCATGTCAAAACTGATGGGTAATCCACCCCACAATGTCTTAAAATGACTGCAAGGGAAACAGTAATGAAAAAAAAACCAAGTATAAATGTTACAAGGTATAACATAATAAAACAATATTAACATTTGATAAAACCGGCGAATGACCTGCATCCATGTGGTAAGTTAAAAATGATCCAGAAAGAAGCAGTGTATCTGAGCAGCACCAACCTGTGGTTGCTATGGAGGACCTTTTCCAACAGAAACCTCATCTCCCAAGAGAAAGCAATAGGAAGTGACTAATTAGCAGGCATTGAGCCACTTTTGACAGGTAGTTTATATATATATATGGAGAAGAATGCAAGATTTTAAGAGACAAGTTTGAAAGGTCGGTGATGTGCTTGTGAGTTAAACAAGGGAGGGGGCTGAACCAACGTCACCTGTCTTTTGGTCTTTGTGTGGCTGCCATGAAGTGTCACTGAAATGTTGATTGTAGTCAGGCTTCCTCTGTGCACTGACAGAACAAGGGCCACAGTGTCTATCACCAGTTCTCCAGAAGAGGTGCAGACATACTGTATGCTTATTTGTATTCACATACCATGGTGACATAATACTGATATGTGGGTGACTGTAAGACGAATTGTTCTGCAGATGTAAAATGTATACTTACGTCACCAGCTCATATACAGTGTTTTATCCGGAAGCAGTTAAAATGCCGGCTGTCAGGATCCCTGCGTTCAGGATACCGGCGCCAAAATCCCGACAGCTGAGAGTCGGAATCCCGGCGCACACAGGGCTATTCCCACTCGTGGGTGTCCACGGCACCCATAGAAAGCCCACAGTGTGGCGAGCGCAGTGAGCCTGCAAGGGGACTCTTAGCGCTTGCCCTGCTGCTGGCCTTCTGGCGGGCGGGATGCCGCTGTCGGGGATATCGACAGCCAGCATCCTGCCCACCGGGATAATGTATTTAACCCTTTTTATCATTAGCAGCATTGTATTACTAAGAGAATTAGGAGAGGCTGTGTATCAAATAGTGATGAGCGGGTTCGGTTCCTCGGAATCCGAACCCCCCCGAACTTCAGCCTTTTTACACGGATCCGAGGCAGACTCGGATCTTCCCGCCTTGCTCGGCTAACCCGAGCGCGCCCGAACGTCATCATCCCGCTGTCGGATTCTCGCGAGGCTCGGATTCTATCGCGAGACTCGGATTCTATATAAGGAGCCGCGCGTCGCCGCCATTTTCACACGTGCATTGAGATTCATAGGGAGAGGACGTGGCTGGCGTCCTCTCCATTTAGATTAGAAGAGAGAGAGTGAGAGTGAGACACTTGATTTACTGGAGCTTAGGAGTACTCAGAGAGTGCAGAGTTTACTAGTGACTGACCAGTGACCACCAGTGCAGTTTTATTATATTATTATTTAATATAATCCGTTCTCTGCCTGAAAAAAAACGATACACAGTGACACAGTAACAGTATACCATATCTGTGCTCAGCCTCAGTGTGCTGCATCATCTATGTATATCTGACTGTGCTGAGTGCTCAGTGCTCACACAGCTTAATTGTGGGGGAGACTGGGGAGCAGTAGCAGGAGTACATATTATTTAACAGTGCACACTTTTGCTGCCAGAGTGCCACTGCCAGTGTGACTGACCAGTGACCACTGTCTGACCACCAGTATATTGTGATTGTCTGCCTGAAAAAGTTAAACACTCGTCGTGTGGTGTTTTTGTTCTATAAACGCATTCTGCTGACAGTGTCCAGCAGGTCCGTCATTAATTATATAATATATACCTGTCCGGCTGCAGTAGTGATATATATATATATTTTTTATATCATTATCATCCAGTCTATATTAGCAGCAGACGCAGTACGGTAGTCCACGGCTGTAGCTACCTCTGTGTCGGCAGTCGCTCGTCCATCCATAATTGTATACCACCTACCTGTGGTGTTTTTTTTCTTTTTCTATCTTCTTGATACTAGTAGCTTACTTTAGGAGTCTGCAGTGCTGACAGTGTCCAGCAGGTCCGTCATTATAATATATACCTGTCCGGCTGCAGTAGTGATATATATATATTTTTTATATCATTATCATCCAGTCTATATTAGCAGCAGACGCAGTACGGTAGTCCACGGCTGTAGCTACCTCTGTGTCGGCAGTCGCTCGTCCATCCATAATTGTATACCACCTACCTGTGGTGTTTTTTTTTTTCTATCTTCTTGATACTACTAGTAGCTTACTTTAGGAGTCTGCAGTGCTGCTGACAGTGTCCAGCAGGTCCGTCATTATATAATATATACCTGTCCGGCTGCAGTAGTGATATATATATATTTTTTATATCATTATCATCCAGTCTATATTAGCAGCAGACGCAGTACGGTAGTCCACGGCTGTAGCTACCTCTGTGTCGGCAGTCGCTCGTCCATCCATAATTGTATACCACCTACCTGTGGTGTTTTTTTTTTTCTATCTTCTTGATACTACTAGTAGCTTACTTTAGGAGTCTGCAGTGCTGCTGACAGTGTCCAGCAGGTCCGTCATTATATAATATATACCTGTCCGGCTGCAGTAGTGATATATATATATTTTTTATATCATTATCATCCAGTCTATATTAGCAGCAGACGCAGTACGGTAGTCCACGGCTGTAGCTACCTCTGTGTCGGCAGTCGCTCGTCCATCCATAATTGTATACCACCTACCTGTGGTGTTTTTTTTTTCTATCTTCTTGATACTACTAGTAGCTTACTTTAGGAGTCTGCAGTGCTGCTGACAGTGTCCAGCAGGTCCGTCATTATATAATATATACCTGTCCGGCTGCAGTAGTGATATATATATATTTTTTATATCATTATCATCCAGTCTATATTAGCAGCAGACGCAATACGGTAGTCCACGGCTGTAGCTACCTCTGTGTCGGCAGTCGCTCGTCCATCCATAATTGTATACCACCTACCTGTGGTGTTTTTTTTTTTTTCTATCTTCTTGATACTAGTAGCTTACTTTAGGAGTCTGCAGTGCTGACAGTGTCCAGCAGGTCCGTCATTATATAATATATACCTGTCCGGCTGCAGTAGTGATATATATATATATATTTTATATCATTATCATCCAGTCTATATTAGCAGCAGACGCAGTACGGTAGTCCACGGCTGTAGCTACCTCTGTGTCGGCAGTCGCTCGTCCATCCATAAGTATACTAGTATCCATCCATCTCCATTGTTTACCTGAGGTGCCTTTTAGTTGTGCCTATTAAAATATGGAGAACAAAAATGTTGAGGTTCCAAAAATAGGGAAAGATCAAGATCGACTTCCACCTCGTGCTGAAGCTGCTGCCACTAGTCATGGCCGAGACGATGAAATGCCAGCAACGTCGTCTGCCAAGGCCGATGCCCAATGTCATAGTACAGAGCATGTAAAATCCAAAACACCAAATATCAGTAAAAAAGGACTCAAAAATCTAAAATAAAATTGTCGTCGGAGAAGCGTAAACTTGCCAAGATGCCATTTACCACACGGAGTGGCAAGGAACGGCTGAGGCCCTGGCCTATGTTCATGGCTAGTGGTTCAGCTTCGCATGAGGATGGAAGCACTCAGCCTCTCGCTAGAAAAATGAAAAGACTCAAGCTGGCAAAAGCACAGCAAAGAACTGTGCGTTCTTCGAAATCACAAATCCACAAGGAGAGTCCAATTGTGTCGTTTGCGATGCCTGACCTTCCCAACACTGGACGTGAAGAGCATGCGCCTTCTACCATTTGCACGCCCCCTGCAAGTGCTGGAAGGAGCACCCGCAGTCCAGTTCCTGATAGTCAGATTGAAGATGTCAGTGTTGAAGTACACCAGGATGAGGAGGATATGGGTGTTGCTGGCGCTGGGGAGGAAATTGACCAGGAGGATTCTGATGGTGAGGTGGTTTGTTTAAGTCAGGCACCCGGGGAGACACCTGTTGTCCGTGGGAGGAATAGGGCCATTGACATGCCTGGTGAAAATACCAAAAAAATCAGCTCTTCGGTGTGGAAGTATTTCAACAGAAATGCGGACAACATTTGTCAAGCCGTGTGTTGCCTTTGTCAAGCTGTAATAAGTAGGGGTAAGGACGTTACCCACCTAGGAACATCCTCCCTTATACGTCACCTGCAGCGCATTCATCATAAGTCAGTGACAAGTTCAAAAACTTTGGGCGACAGCGGAAGCAGTCCACTGACCAGTAAATCCCTTCCTCTTGTAACCAAGCTCACGCAAACCACCCCACCAACTTCCTCAGTGTCAATTTCCTCCATCCTCAGGAAAGCCAATAGTCCTGCAGGCCATGTCACTGGCAATTCTGACGAGTCCTCTCCTGCCTGGGATTCCTCCGATGTATCCTTGCGTGTAACGCCTACTGCTGCTGGCGCTGCTGTTGTTGCTGCTGGGAGTCGATGGTCATCCCAGAGGGGAAGTCGTACTCGTGAGACCACTTTTACTACTTCCACCAAGCAATTGACTGTCCAACAGTCCTTTGCGAGGAAGATGAAATATCACAGCAGTCATCCTGCTGCAAAGCGGATAACTGAGGCCTTGGCATCCTGGGCGGTGAGAAACGTGGTTCCGGTATCCATCATTACTGCAGAGCCAACTAGAGACTTGTTGGAGGTACTGTGTCCTCGGTACCAAATACCATCTAGGTTCCATTTCTCTAGGCAGGCGATACCGAAAATGTACACAGACCTCAGAAAAAGACTCACCAGTGTCCTAAAAAATGCAGTTGTACCCAATGTCCACTTAACCACGGACATGTGGACAAGTGGAGCAGGGATGGCTCAGGACTATATGACTGTGACAGCCCACTGGGTAGATGTATGGACTCCCACCGCAAGAACAACAGCGGCGGCACCAGTAGCAGCATCTCGCAAATGCCAACTTTTTCCTTGGCAGGCTACGCTTTGTATCACCGCTTTCCAGAATACGCACACAGCTAAAAACCTTTTACGGCAACTGAGGAAGATCATCGCAGAATGGCTTACCCCAATTGGACTCTCCTGTGGATTTGTGGCATCGGACAACGCCAGCAATATTGTGTGTGCATTAAATCTGGGCAAATTCCAGCACGTCCCATGTTTTGCACATACCTTGAATTTGGTGGTGCAGAATTATTTAAAAAACGAGAGGGGCGTGCAAGAGATGCTGTCGGTGGCCAGAAGAATTGCGGGACACTTTCGGCGTACAGGCACCACGTACAGAAGACTGGAGCACCACCAAAAACGCCTGAACCTGCCCTGCCATCATCTGAAGCAAGAAGTGGTAACAAGGTGGAATTCAACCCTCTATATGCTTCAGAGGTTGGAGGAGCAGCAAAAGGCCATTCAAGCCTATACAACTGAGCACGATATAGGAGGTGGAATGCACCTGTCTCAAGCGCAGTGGAGAATGATTTCAACGTTGTGCAAGGTTCTGCAACCTTTTGAACTTGCCACACGTGAAGTCAGTTCAGACACTGCCAGCCTGAGTCAGGTCATTCCCCTCATCAGGCTTTTGCAGAAGAAGCTGGAGACATTGAAGGAGGAGCTAACACAGAGCGATTCCGCTAGGCATGTGGGACTTGTGGATGGAGCCCTTAATTCGCTTAACAAGGATTCACGGGTGGTCAATCTGTTGAAATCAGAGCACTACATTTTGGCCACCGTGCTCGATCCTAGATTTAAAACCTACCTTGGATCTCTCTTTCCGGCAGACACAAGTCTGCTGGGGTTCAAAGAACTGCTGGTGACAAAATTGTCAAGTCAAGCGGAACGCGACCTGTCAACATCTCCTCCTTCACATTCTCCCGCAACTGGGGGTGCGAGGAAAAGGCTCAGAATTCCGAGCCCACCCGCTGGCGGTGATGCAGGGCAGTCTGGAGTGACTGCTGATGCTGACATCTGGTCCGGACAGAAGGACCTGACAACGATTACGGACATGTCGTCTACTGTCACTGCATATGATTCTCTCCCCATTGAAAGAATGGTGGAGGATTATATGAGTGACCGCATCCAAGTAGGCACGTCAGACAGTCCGTACTTATACTGGCAGGAAAAAGAGGCAATTTGGAGGCCCTTGCACAAACTGGCTTTATTCTACCTAAGTTGCCCTCCCACAAGTGTGTACTCCGAAAGAGTGTTTAGTGCCGCCGCTCACCTTGTCAGCAATCGGCGTACGAGGTTACATCCAGAAAATGTGGAGAAGATGATGTTCATTAAAATGAATTATAATCAATTCCTCCGTGGAGACATTCACCAGCAGCAATTGCCTCCACAAAGTACACAGGGAGCTGAGATGGTGGATTCCAGTGGGGACGAATTGATAATCTGTGAGGAGGGGGATGTACACGGTGATATATCGGAGGATGATGATGAGGTGGACATCTTGCCTCTGTAGAGCCAGTTTGTGCAAGGAGAGATTAATTGCTTCTTTTTTGGTGGGGGTCCAAACCAACCCGTCATTTCAGTCACAGTCGTGTGGCAGACCCTGTCACTGAAATGATGGGTTGGTTAAAGTGTGCATGTCCTGTTTATACAACATAAGGGTGGGTGGGAGGGCCCAAGGACAATTCCATCTTGCACCTCTTTTTTCTTTCATTTTTCTTTGCGTCATGTGCTGTTTGGGGGGTGTTTTTTGGAAGGGCCATCCTGCGTGACACTGCAGTGCCACTCCTAGATGGGCCAGGTGTTTGTGTCGGCCACTAGGGTCGCTTAGCTTAGTCACACAGCTACCTCATTGCGCCTCTTTTTTTTCTTCTTTGCGGCATGTGCTGTTTGGGGACTAGTTTTTTGAAGGGCCATCCTGCGTGACACTGCAGTGCCACTCCTAGATGGGCCTGGTGTTTGTGTCGGCCACTTGGGTCGCTTATCTTAGTCACACAGCTACCTCATTGCCCCTCTTTTTTTTCTTCTTTGCGTCATGTGCTGTTTGGGGAGTGTTTTTTGGAAGGGCCATCCTGCGTGACACTGCAGTGCCACTCCTAGATGGGCCAGGTGTTTGTGTCGGCCACTTGGGTCGCTTATCTTACTCACACAGCTACCTAATTGCGCCTCTTTTTTTCTTTGCGTCATGTGCTGTTTGGGGAGTGTTTTTTGGAAGGGCCATCCTGCGTGACACTGCAGTGCCACTCCTAGATGGGCCAGGTGTTTGTGTCGGCCACTTGGGTCGCTTATCTTACTCACACAGCTACCTCATTGCGCCTCTTTTTTTCTTTGCGTCATGTGCTGTTTGGGGAGTGTTTTTTGGAAGGGCCATCCTGCGTGACACTGCAGTGCCACTCCTAGATGGGCCAGGTGTTTGTGTGGGCCACTTGGGTCGCTTATCTTACTCGCACAGCTACCTCATTGCGCCTCTTTTTTTCTTTGCGTCATGTGCTGTTTGGGGAATGTTTTTTGGAAGGGCCATCCTGCGTGACACTGCAGTGCCACTCCTAGATGGGCCAGGTGTTTGTGTCGGCCACTTGGGTCGCTGAGCTTAGTCATCCAGCGACCTCGGTGCAAATTTTAGGACTAAAAATAATATTGTGAGGTGTGAGGTGTTCAGAATAGACTGAAAATGAGTGGAAATAATGGTTATTGAGGTTAATAATACTTTGGGATCAAAATGACCCCCAAATTCTATGATTTAAGCTGTTTTTTAGGGTTTTATGAAAAAAAAAAAACGAATCCAAAACACACCCGAATCCGACAAAAAAAATTCGGTGAGGTTTTGCCAAAACGCGTTCGAACCCAAAACACGGCCGCGGAACCGAACCCAAAACCAAAACACAAAACCCGAAAAATTTCCGGTGCTCATCACTAGTATCAAAGTAATGGAGTATGATAGAAAAACATTACAGGTACAGTATATGTAAAAGCCTTCGAGTTGTAGGCATCCATGATGTTGGTGATTTAGCTGCTAGATTTAAAGTGGCAATTCATTAAAATCAGAACTACAGGTAAGTTTTTTCTTTTTAAACTATTGCTGCTTTAAATTTAACTGTTAAATCGCTGACCTCTAGTGGTTGCCTGTACTGTAGCTCATATGCTATTACATGTAGCCAGGGCTGGCTCTACCATTATGTAGCTTAGGCGGCTGCCTACAGTATTTGTGCCAGCCCCTGAAGGGTGCCACTGAATTCATCTAGCAAAAAACTGAAGGACGTCTCTGTATGCGGCTTCCTCCTTTACACTGCGCAGGCTGCTGCTGCAAGTCTAATCAGGTGCTACAGCTGTACCACATATTGTCTCGGCACTTCCACTGTGCCGGCACATGTAAGAAACAAGTCATGTGATGGCACATAGGAGGCGGATGTAGCTTTTGCTTCTGAGGGGTGCCCCCCACAGCCGCTCCTCGTAGCCCTGGTGCACCTCCTCCAGGCCTCTTGATCCCAGCTCTCCAGCATCGCTGTAACACTGCTGCCGTCTGTAAGAGGAACCATGCCAATTATGAGGGAAAACAAGGAAACAACTTTTAGCATCCCATGGGGGTTTCTGCGGGACCACAGGCAATACAGATCACATAGCCCGATGGGTGGTTTGCACTTGTAAACAGCATAAAAGGCATACCTCCCAACTTCTGAACTGCTGGAATTTGGATCTGTCACGCCTAAGGCGCGACCGTGGCTGGAACGGGGGCGGAGCTTCAAAAGAAGGGATGGGGCCTCGCCAGAAGTAGCGGGTTTTCATTGCACAACCCTCGTTTTCGTCATTTTGGGGGGGTGCCTAGCGGTCCCTGAGCAGCACGGCAGCCCCCGTCTCACTCCCCAGCACTGTTTAGATGCCACGCGCATGCGCACAGCATCTAATTCAGTGATCACCGGGTGCTTTGCAGAGTAGCGGTGATCACAGGATCTCCCAACTGCCCCCGCACATGGGACACTGTGACCCGCGGGTGGACAGTAGGACAGTGTTCAAATAGTGGGACTGACCCGCTGGAATTGGGACAGTTGGTAGGTATGTAATAGGGAAAACACAGGCACTGGGTACAATACAGCACATAAGGAGCAGGAGGGCAGTAATGAACTTACAGATGGGGTAATGCATATATGATGAAGTCTGTGTGACGAAACGTGTTGGGCATCTAAGTGACCTCTGACTCAGATAAGCACTTTAATACTTTTGCACTTTATTATTTTATGTATATGTGTATATGCTTTTTATCCCATTTTTTAGAAAAAGTTTGTTAAAAAAATGTAAAATTATTTTTAAATAAATGTTTATATATTTTTTAAATATCTTGTAATTATTTATAGACACCATTGGTCGCTACCCCCCATCCCTTTCTTTTTTAAACTTAATTATTTCATGGATTTGCCATCCCGGTTTCATTTGGGGGACCAGCTGACGCCCTATACATAGGGAATGTTAATATATTCCAGCCATACTTGTTGGGTTAAAAAAGGATTGTATTTTCATCTGTGGCGCAGTATTTTCCCTCCTTTTCGCGATATATACACCTACATTTAAATATCCCCACTAGACCCCATAAACAAATGCTATATACATATTATCCCAGCACTCACAAATGTGCGAAATTGGCCTCAGTGTTCAATACAATTCCTAACATGCCAGCTAGCGTGTATACTGTACATAGGCAGAAAGAATGGTCATCACTCCAGTATTTGAAAGTGAAGTACTGTATATTGTGAACAAAGTCACACAATTTTTTTACTTTATTGACAATATACTTTTTCACTTTTTAGTGTTGTCCCTTTTCTCTGTATAAGTATAATGATGCACCCCAGCCCACCTAGTGGCCACCTGCATCTCTCCTCCGAGAAATGGTGGTGGTGGGGTTTGCAGGTTAGGGGGCTCCAGGCTGAAGCTTTGCCTAGGGTGCAGAGAGACCATGCACTGCAGTACCGTAACTAGACATTTTAGCGCTGTGTGCAAGATAGGGCATCGGCGCCCCCCCTCTATGTAAAGCAGGAGCACTGGGCGCCGTAGGCACGCACAAAAAATATAGGGGCATGGCTTCATGGGGAAAGGGTGTGGCCACAAAATAATACCAATTCATATTACATATAATAGTAGTCTCCATTATTCAAATTATGCCGCACAGTAGCGCCACTACACCAGGTAGAGACCCTTTTACACATTACGGCAGACAGCATCCCCTTTTTACACATTACGGCAGACAGCATCCCCTTTTTACACATTACGGCAGTCAGCATCCCCTTTTTACACATTACGGCAAACAGCGTCCCCTTTTTACACATTATGACAGACAGTTCCCCTTTTTACACATTACGGCAAACTGCGCCCCCCTTTTTACATATTACGGCAGATAGTCCCCCTTTTTACACATTACAGCAGACAGCGTCCCCTTTTTACTCATTACTGCAGACAGCGTCCCCTTTTTACACATTACGGCAAACTGCATCCCCCTTTTTACACATTACGACAGTTCCCCTTTTTACACATTACGGCAAACTGCATCCCCTTTTTACACATTATGGCAGATAGTCCCCTTTTTACACATTACGGCAGACAGTTCCCCTTTTTACACATTACAGCAGACTGCGTCCCCCTTTTTACACATTACGGCAGATAGTCCCCCTTTTTAGACATTACGGCAGACTGCGTCCCCTTTTAACACATTACGGCAGACAGCGTCCCCTTTTTACACATTACGGCAGACAGCATCACCTTTTTACACATTACGGAAGTCAGCATCCCCTTTTTACACATTACGGAAAACAGCGTCCCCTTTTTACACATTATGACAGACAGTTCCCCTTTTTACACATTACGGCAAACTGCGCCCCCCTTTTAACACATTACGGCAGATAGTCCCCCTTTTTACACATTACAGGAGACAGCATCCCCTTTTTACTCATTACGGCAGACAGCGTCCCCTTTTTACACATTATGACAGACAGTTCCCCTTTTTACACATTACGGCAAACTGCAGCCCCCTTTTTACACATTACGGCAGACAGCGTCCCCTTTTTATACATTACGACAGTTCCCCTTTTTTACACATTACGGCAACTGCATCCCTTTTTACACATTACGGCAGATAGTCCCCTTTTTACACATTACGGCAGACAGTTCCCCTTTTTACACATTACAGCAGACTGCGTCCCCCTTTTTACACATTACGGCAGATAGTCCCCCTTTTTAGACATTACGGCAGACTGCGTCCCCTTTTTACACATTACGGCAGACAGCGTCCCCTTTTTACACATTACGGCAGACAGCATCCCCTTTTTACACTTTACGGAAGTCAGCATCCCCTTTTTACACATTACGGAAAACAGCGTCCCCTTTTTACACATTACGACAGACAGTTCCCCTTTTTACACATTACGGCAAACTGCGCCCCCCTTTTAACACATTACGGCAGATAGTCCCTCTTTTTACACATTACAGGAGACAGCGTCCCCTTTTTACTCATTACGGCAGACAGCGTCCCCTTTTTACACATTACGACAGACAGTTCCCTTTTTTACACATTACGGCAAACTGCAGCCCCCTTTTTAGACATTACGGCAGACAGCGTCCCCTTTTTAAACATTACGGCAGACAGCATCCCCTTTTTACACAATACGGCAGTCAGCATCCCCTTTTCACACATTACGGAAAACAGCGTCCCCTTTTTACACATTACGACAGACAGTTCCCCTTTTCACACATTACGGCAAACTGCGCCCCCCTTTTAACACATTATGGCAGATAGTCCCCCTTTTTACACATTACAGCAGACAGCGTCCCCTTTTTACTCATTACGGCAGACAGCGTCCCCTTTTTACACATTACGACAGACAGTTCCCTTTTTTACACATTACGGCAAACTGCATCCCCCTTTTTACACATTACGGCAGATAGTCCCCCTTTTTACACATTACGGCAGACAGCGTCCCCTTTTTATACATTATGACAGTTCCCCTTTTTACACATTACGGC
This sequence comes from Pseudophryne corroboree, assembly GCF_028390025.1. Lineage (NCBI taxonomy): Eukaryota > Metazoa > Chordata > Amphibia > Anura > Myobatrachidae > Pseudophryne > Pseudophryne corroboree. The sequence continues at coordinate 177,023,237 of NC_086449.1, read as the reverse complement.
AAACTGCATCCCCTTTTTACACAATACGGCAGATAGTCCCCTTTTTACACATTACGGCAGACAGTTCCCCTTTTTACACATTACAGCAGACTGCGTCCCCCTTTTTACACATTACGGCAGATAGTCCCCTTTTTAGACCTTACGGCAGACTGCGTCCCTTTTTACACATTACGGCAGACAGCGTCCCCTTTTTACACATTATGGCAGACTGCGTCCCCCTTTTTACACATTATGGCAGATAGTCCCCCTTTTCACACATTACGGCAGACAGCGTCCCCTTTTTACACATTATGGCAGACAGTTCCCCTTTTTACACATTACGGCAGACTGCGTCCCCCTTTTTACACATTACGGCAGATAGTCCCACTCTTTACACATTATAGCAGACCGCGTCCCCTTTTTACACATTACGGCAGACAGCGTCCCCTTTTTGCACGTTACGGCAGACAGAGTCCCCCTTTTACACATTAGATTGATACTGTAGATAGATAGATAGATAGATAGATAGATAGATAGATAGATAGAATACATGATACCTACCATCTCTCTGCTGGCTCAGGCAGTCAGGCTCCTTGGTGCTGGCAGCTCCACGAGCAGGGGAGAAGGAAGAGGAGGGAGGAGGAGAGAGGGAGCCGCAGCAGCGCACTGTAATTGCCAGCGGCGCCGCTGCAGCTGTCCCTATCCTTCTGCATTGGCTGGCCGCCGCCGCTGTGAATGCTGGGATGAGGGAAGCGCATCCCAGCATTCACTGTGGCGACGGCCAGCCTATGTGGAAGGAGAGGGGCTGCTGCAGCGGCGCCGCCACCAATTACATAGCGCTGCTGTGGCTCCCTCTCTCCTCCCCCTCCCTCCTCTTCCTTCTCTGCTGCTCCTCTCCTCCTTCGGCACAGGCGGCTTGTAATGAGTCAATTTGACTCATTATAAGCTGCTGACTTTAGGGAATGGGGGCTGTTGCGCCCTCAGGGCGTCTACGCTGTGTGCCAGGCACACCTGGCACACACATAGTTACGGTACTGATGCACTGTCCCTGCATGTAGTCCTATCTATCATGCAAAAATAAATACATAAGTATAAGTGCAAATTAAGCAAGCACTGGACCAAAACAAGTGTATTTCAGCTCTGGCAGATGGGTGTTTAAGCGGGTGTGGATCATTAGATCGACAGTGTCTAGGTCGACAATGTTTAGGTCGACCACTATAGGTCGACAGTCACTAGGTCGACAGGGTTGGAAGATCGACAGGGTTTCTAGGTCGACATGTGCTAGGTCAACAGGTCAAAAGGTCGACATAAGTTTTTTTGGGGGTTTTGGTGTCGCTTTCTTCGTAGAGTGACTAGGAACCCCAATTAGTGCACCGTGTCCCCTCGCATGGCGAGCGAGCTTTGGGCAAGGTTTCTTGCTTCGCTCTGCACAGATTACCGTTCCAATCGTAGTCCACGTGGATCGTTAAGTATGAAAAAGTTGAACAAAAGAAATACAATGTGAAAAACTCATGTCGACCTTTTGACCTATCGACCTAGCACATGTCGACCCAGAAACCACATCGACCTTCCAACCCTGTCGACCTAGTGACTGTCGACCTATAGTGGTCGACCTAAACATTGTCGACCTAGACAGTGTCGATCTTCAGACTGTATCCTGTTTTAACATTTAAAAAATTGATGTACTGTATAAAAATAAATATTTTATTCCCATATATGTTACTCTTTTGTTGTGTTCCTCATTTTCTAATTTGTAACACTTTTCAGGTGACATGGTTTATTTATTTTTTACTATATTTATACTTTTTCGAATTTTTCTTCACAATTTCCAAAGAGTGTATTGAACCTGACCAGAGACTTTACACCCATATATAGGAATACATCTTTATTTTTAATCATCAATTCTGTTGTCACTGCAATTTTAATTTCTTCCATGCACATCTTCTGACATATCTGAAATATTTCCAAACAACACTACATACTCTATACCCTGTCCCCTTCCCTTTCTCTCCTCCCCCCTGTCCTTAGAGCAGTGCTGTATACCACCACATACAGCAGCACCAACATCCCTCCCTTTAGGAGCACAGTGCTATCCCCATTTAAACATAACATGAGCAGAAAGATCTCTGACTGACCTGGCAGGGGTAGTATTTACCCAGGCCTATTGGAGGCCTGAGTCTGCACACCCCCCTCCCTTCTTACCTGTCAGCCTCTCTTATGCTGCTATGTGTTAGGCTGCGGTAGGTATGGGGAGGCTGCAATTTCCTCTGCATGCAGGAACGGAGGGGGGCCTTCTCGACTGCACTGATCACACCCCACCTGAATCTGTCCCTGGCTGAGGGATGCACGGTGCCCCCCTGTGCAGGTCGGCACCATGAGTTTTTTTTTTAAATAAGGGGGCATGGCCACACTGCTGTGATTAAGCCATGTCCCTTGCATTACCAGGGACTAGGCCGGCTGTCTACAACCCTGTCTGCATAAGGATGTTACTGAAGTAGGAATGGCCATCGGTGTGGTCACCATCAATGATTGCCATTGATAGCGATATTGTAAGTGTCCATCAATGGCAGCCTTCTATGCAATGGATGACCATTGATGCTTTCACCAACCCATGGTCATCCCTTTTATTTGACTGACTGGTCCAATCATAACTTGGGGGCGAGGGGATTTGTGGGTATCAGTGGGTGGAGCTATACTCTATGTCCTTGCATCTTGGGGGGGTGGGGGGTAATGGTTATGCTGTGCAATCATTGGAGAGAAACTATCTGGTTCTCCCCAATTGATGGCAAAAGTATTCCACATAGGCCGAAAACCATCGATGATTATGAATCATCAATGGTCAATGGCCATCCCTATACTGAAGAGAAAGCCAGGATGAGGACACGCCAGGCTGCTGTCAAGGCTGCAAGGTGCTGTTCCAGGTACTCTGGGGCAACAACAGTGTTGCCCTACAGATTTATAGCTTGGGCATCAGCACCCCTGATTATGACCCTGGTTGCTGGCCAGTGTCTCCTGGGAGCTGATCATTCCTAAGCTGCCCTGGAAACTTTTGTTGGATAAAAACATCGAAAAAGATTTTCTACGACAGCATTGAGCAGCATTAAAAGAATCATCATTTTGAGTGGTTTTAATAAATAAACCACTATTCAATGCCACCTCCATCAGACTTTCAGTATTCATAGTCACAAAACACTGTACTTTGCATATATACTGTACATTGTAGCAGGTTTCCCAATTGTGTTATCTGTCCTCAAATTCAAAGACAAGAAAAGGTGAAAATGTTTGAGGTAAACAATAATCACAAATATCTCTTCTTTTTCTGTATTTTAGTTAAAATTCATTATTAATGAGAAGCATTATTACACTCAGCTAACCGACATGCACAGTAAAACATAACTGAAAAACTGGCAATGTATATTCATTATATGGGCGCTGTAGGATTAATAGAACGTCATACTGACCTTTCTGTCATACAGAGGTAAAATTCAGTAATATTTTCCCAGGCGTACATATAAATGGGATAGGGTTTGGCGCTGGACAGGAGTTATAGGAAGATGTATGGATTGCAAATGTACAGTGATATATCATAAGAAGTCACAGGGGCATCAGGTCACAATATTTCCTTGCAAGATGGAATACTGTATACTGTTGCTGTAATATTGTTTATATGTAATACGGTAGTGTGTGTCTGCAATGTTTTGTGTCAAATGCAATGTCCTAGCAATTTTTCTATGAAAGTAATATATGAAATGGAAAAAATGGAAAGTCCAAATGTTGTTACGTTCTCCTTGCTAATGTAATGTACTTGTACGTACAGTATACACTGGCAATTGCATCCATTTCTACTGTACAGTATGTATAAGTGGACTTTTGTATGTATATACACTTTTTTTTTTTTATACATCATTAGTAACTTAACAATGGCACCTACAGTAGACACAGGCCGTTATAATATACTTCAAAATATATACAGTATAGAAGTGGTTACAATAAGTTTTTGAATACATTTTTCTTTAAATGCAGGTTAGTACAATGACATGCCTCAGGCACTTCCCACATGCATAAAACAGGGATTTTGGTGAGTGAATGAACAGTTAGAGGGAAGTTGCGAGGCTATTGGATAGTTACAGGGATTTTTTACCATGCAAATTACTTTTTTTTATTTTTACATGTCCCATTAAGTGGTCAAGATCAGACATTAAAGGGACATCTACAAGGCCTAGTACATCTGCTCCAAAATGTCATATCCATCTTGCTATAAGTTTTATGCATTTCACTATATGTTATATCCATCTTGCTACATGTAATATCAATTTAATTATATTTCATATTCACCTAGTTATATGTTATATCCATTTCACTATATGTCATATCCATCTTGCTATATGTCATATCCACATCACTATACTTTATATTATATCCATTTTGATATAGGGTTAGGTATGGGATCCTGACAGTAGGATGTAGACGGTCAAACTACCGACAGTGGCATCCTGACTGTCATAATCCCGACACATTTTGGTAAGTACTCTAACTCTTACCCTCCCCCTAACCCACCCCTCCCGCAGCCTAACTCTAACCCTTCCCTCCCGCAGCCTAACTCTAACCCTGCCATCTTGCAGCCTAACTCTAACCCTTCCTTCACGCAGCCTAACTCTAACCCTTCCATCTTGCAGCCTAACTCTAACCCTTCCTTCACGCAGCCTAACTCTAACCCTTCCTTCCTGCAGCCTAACTCTAACCCTTCTTTCCTGCAGCCTAACTCTAACCCTTCCTTCCTGCAGCCTAACTCTAACCCTTCCTACCTGCAGCTTAACTCTAACCCTTCCCTCCCGCAGCCTAACTCTAACCCTGCCATCTTGCAGCCTAACTCTAACCCTTCCTTCACGCAGCCTAACTCTGACCCTTCCTTTCTGCAGCCTAACTCTAACCCTTCTTTCCTGCAGCCTAACGCTAACCCTTCCTTCCTGCAGCCTAACTCTAACCCTTCTTTCCTGCAGCCTAACTCTAACCCTTCCCTCCCGCAGCCTAACTCTAACCCTGCCATCTTGCAGCTTAACTCTAACCCTTCCCTCCCGCAGCCTAACGGTAACCCTTCCCTCCTGCAGCCTAAATCTAACCCTTCTCTCCCGCAGCCGAACTCTAACCCTTCCCTCCCGCAGTTTAACTCTAATCCTGCCGTCCAGCAACCTACCTTCCCCCCCCCCCCCCAGAGCCTAACCCTATTACCACATCCTCTGCAGCCCCCACTTAGCAATGGAATGTGTCGGGATTCTGACAGTCGGGATGACGCAGACAGTATTGTGACCATCGACACCCTACTGTCAGAATGCTGACTACATTCCTGGCTATATAATGTAAAAATGTTACTCTGTGTTATGTCCAGAAAGCAACATTTAGCAAACTGTCATATCCAGAAAGCTGTAATTTTCAATTAAATGGCCTCTCAAAGTTGGTTGTCTGCTCACGAGTAAAGCAAGATTACTGAGTAATACTTGTATATGTGTTCATAACTTCATTTATATACATTGGTGTCTATTTTCAGAAACAAACCCTGTAACATTGCTTGTAAATTATTCACCGTTGTGGCTGATAAACAAGAAGCTGCACCTAACAAACCCTAACTTATTTATGTAACAGGTGTCGCTGCTCACACCTGTTCTGTCAAGTGTCAACTTGCTCAGTAGAATACATGTATTATTTTAAGTCACAATACTTCCATATACAGGTTGAGTATCCCATATCCAAATATTCCGAAATACGGAATATTCCAAAATACGGATTTTTTTGAGTGAGAGTGAGATAGTGAAATCTTTGTTATCTGATGGCTCAATGTACTCAAACTTTGTTTAATACACAAAGTTATTAAAATATTGTATTAAATTACCATCAGGCTGTGTGTATAAGGTGTATATGTAACATAAATGCATTCTGTGCTTAGACTTGGGTCCCATCACCATGATATCTCATTATGGTATGCAATTATTCCAAAATACAGAAAAATCCGATATCCAAAATACCTCTGGTCCCAAGCATTTTGGATAAGGGATACTCAACCTGTATTATGACAAAGTGACTGTATTGTTGGGAATGCCTTGTGACCACTATTTGACAATGATGCTACATTAGATGCCACGTGTATTGATTTCTTGGCACTACATATGTTTCAGTCGCATAGTGCATGTGCAGTGTTGTGTGGCGATGGTCGTAGCAATGATTTATTTGTAAAGTGTTTGACACTGAGTGTTTGTGGGCAGTAACAGAGGGTTACTCAGAAGCTGGATGGCCGACCGATGTACATCAGAAGGTTGCATCGTTGTTCACAAGCGGTGAATCTGAGACAACACTAGTGGGGTCTCAAGAAAATCCCTGCACCTGCATATTTTCGTGCATTCAGTGCATATGGGATCATGATGGCATTTGCAGCCACCTCTGAATCCGGCGCTACAGTATGTTATAACAACAGTGTCTTTGCATTATGGGTCTGATTCATGTTTGTAAGTAAGTCAAAAAAAGCAAATAACTTTGGGGGTCATTCAGACCTGATCGCTGCTGTGCGTTTTCGCACAGCCACGATCGGGCCTGAACTGCGCATGCACCGGCGCCGCAGTGCGCTGGTGCATGCCAGAAAGCCAATGGCTGTCTTTAGCAAGCGATTGCCTCTGCCTGATCGACAGGCAGAGGTGGTCGCTGTGTGAGAGGGGACGGATCGGCGGCGTTTGGCCGCCGTTTAGGGGGCGTAGTCCGGGCAACACAGGCGTGCCCGGACCACTGGGGGGGGGGGGGGCGGGCCGCGGCCGCTGCGACCCGGGCAGCGACGAGTAGGAGTTGCGCTGGTACAGAGCTACTCGTCAAGACCAAAAGCATCGCAGCTGTGCAATGCTTTTGTACTTGTGCGAGGGGGGGCAGAGCCAGACATGCGGGGCAGACTAGCCCTGTGCTGGGCGTCCCCCCGCATGTCAGTGTGACTGATCGTAGATGTGCTAAATTTAGGACATCTACATCAACTCTGAATCACCCCCTTTATGTCTGGAACAAACCATGTTGCTATGCATGGGGAGCAAATACATTTATATTTTTTCTGTGTAGGGTAAATACTGGCTGCTTTTGCATGTGACCCACAAATGTTAGACAGCTTTATTTTTACACTGCAATTTAGATTTAAGTTTGAACACCCCACCCAAATCTAAATCTCTCTGCACGTTACTTCTGCCTTACCAGCAGTGCACATGGGAGGTAATTCCAAGTTGATCGCAGCAGGATTTTTGATAGCAATTGGGCAAAACCATGTGCACTGCAGGATAGGCAGATATAACGTGCAGAGAGAGTAAGATTTGGGTGGGGTGTGTTCAATCTGCAATCTAATTTGCAGTGTAAAAATAAAGCAGCCAGTATTTACCCTGCACAGAAATAAAATAACCCACCCAAATCTAACTCTTTCTGCACATGTTATATCTGCCTCCCCTGCAGTGCACATGGTTTTGCCCAATTGCTATCAAAAATCCTGCTGCGATCAACTTGGAATTACCCCCATGGTTTTGCCCAGTTGCTTGCTTTTTTGCTTCACTTATAAACATGAATCAGGCCCTATAAGTGGGTATAAACAATCAGCTGCAGTATGTATGGTACATTTTGTATTTACAAAATCCCCATCTTTTAACTGGCTAAGTGCAAGACTATAATGAATATATTCCATTTTGGCATTTTACTAGCAAAATATATTTATATAATACACAATAACAAAGAAACATACCTGTATTAGGCATCACCAATCGACCTCCTTGATGGCCAAAAAGCCCACATACTCTCATTTCTGGCTTGGATGAAATAGATGACAGGTTCTGAATGTAGGGAGTTTTATTCCGGCTATGTAAGGTACCAAAGCACCTGTTATTCCCATGTGGAAAAGTCCCTGAAAGCATCTTCCCGTGGAATTCTGGCCTCTCCGTCACACCCAGTGACACCATAAAAGAACTTTGCACCTTGACCTTGATGTCTGTTAGAGGGTTAAATATTGAAGACTCAGTCATTAGCTCTTTGTCCATTGGGTCCTGGAAACAAATCGGACCACTGTAGGTTCTGCTCACTGTTAAGTCAGGTTGAAGAGATGAGTTCAATAAAAGGGAATTACCTGAAAGACAAAGGACAATCTCTAATTTGCCAAGCACATTAAACAATGCAAATGAAAAATACATGTATAGGTGGTGTTTGACAGCATAGAGTAAAACCTTATTAAATTTGTAAATCCAGAAACAACACGAGCTTATGAAGCATATAGTTCTTAAATTTGTAAATCCTCCAGTATAAGGATTTTCTGTATATCCCATACTATTAAATCCTATGTGATAGCAACCACCTAAGTGCTATGGGAATTACAGACTGTGCACTCATGTGTTTCCAAGTTAATGAAGTTTTGCTATGCAATGCACTTATACATGAAGCCATGTCTTCTCGATTATGGTGCATCTATCTATATTTTATACACATTTCAGAATGGTGACGTTATGCTTGGGTTAAACCAGACTGCTCTCACATTCAGAATGTTGACAGCAGATTGTCAACAGGTTCTGAATGTTGACAGAATGCCGGCATGGACTTTTGGTCGACCTAATGTCGACCAAATGTTGATCTTCAATAATGTTAACATGGCTAAAATGTAACATATCAACACCGTACCATACCGTTGTTTGAGTTACTGTTTGGCTAAAATGAGCAAAAAAACGATGTTTACATTATGGTTTTGACGTGGTAAATGTCAACATTATGAATATGTTGACATTTTAATCATGCACTCCACTTTCAACAGATATCTCTGGAATAATGACACTCCACAGTTTTAGTAAAGACTCTGTGCCACAGCCTTTGCCATCTTATACATATGCTCCATCTCCCCGAATATTACTGGGAAGATAGAGCAGAAGGTAAGTGAGGGGTGCTACGCATGGAACGTTCCAAGCGTTAATATTCTGCTATACAGTAGATTAAAGTGAATGCAGTATATTATATACCCTACTGGTGTCATTGCTAACTCTAAGTACTTGGCCGTTGAGAGCTGGGCCGGGCCCAGTACTATTCGGGGGATGTGGCCATGATCACATGAGGCGTGGCCAGGGCCGGCGCTGGCCGCTCAGCAAGGTCTGCAAAGCAGGGAGGCGCTGGGCTGGAGAGGCGCTCTCCCCGCTCTGCTACCTCGCTCTTGGTAATGGGCAGTGTTAGTGTTACTGCCGGCTGCTGCAGCCTGCGCCTGTCACACTGACAGGCAGCAGCAGCGCCGGTAGGATGAACAGCTAAGCTGATATCCTGTGCCAGGAACCTCCCCTCTCCCCTCTCCTCCCGCTGCACATGTCCAGACTCCTGCAGGAAGACAGGCAGCAGCGTCGCTGCTCCCTCCCCTGTGACTCTGTCTGAAGACACAGCAGTCTTCTGCACCGTCTACCCCCCTCCCCCATCAGTGGAGGAGGCAGGAAGTCACGTGCATCAGAGGAGCCAGCAAACATGAGAACTTCGAAGAGCAGCAGCCACACAGAGGAGCATAGACTGAGGTAAATAAATACTGTTGCAGATTAACAAGTGCTGGGGGTGTTTGTGTGTGTAATTAATGTGTACTGGGGTAGGGGGGGTGTCATTGATATGTACTGGGGGGGATGTCATTGATGTGTACTGGGGAGGGGGGTGTCATTAATGTGTACTGGGGAGGGGGGTAATCATTGATGAGTACTGGGAAGGGGGGTGTCAATGTGTATTGGGGGTGTCATTGCTGTGTACTGGGGGGGTGTCACTCATTTGTGCTGGGGGGTGTCGTTAATGTGTGCTGGGGAAGGGGGGTGTAATTAATGTGTGCTGGGGAATGTCATTGATGTGTACTGGGGGGTGTCATTAATGTGTATTGGGGGAATCATTAATGTGTGCTGGGGGGTGTCATTGATGTGTACTGGTGGTGTCATTGATGTGTACTGGGGGTGTCATTGATGTGTACTGGGGAGGGGGGGTGTCATTAATGTGTATTGGGGGGAATCATTAATGTGTATTGGGGGGTGTCATTGATATGTAATGGGGAGGGGGGTGTCATTCATGTGTACTGGGGAGGGGGGTAATCATTAATGTGTACTGGGGGATGTCTTTGATGTATACTGGGGAGGGGGGGTGTCATTAATGTGTACTGGGGAGGGGCGGTGTCATTAATGTGTACTGGGGAGGGGCGGTGTCATTAATGTGTACTGGGGAGGGGGTTGTCGTTAATGTGTGCTGGGGAGAGGGGTGTAGTTAATGTGTACTGGGGAGGGGGGGTGTCATTAATTTGTGCTGGGGGTGTCATTAATTTGTGCTGGGGGGTGTCATTAATGTATGCTGAGGAGGGGGGTGTAATTAATGTGTGCTGGGGAGGGGGGTGTCATTAATTTGTGATGGGGGTGTCATTAATTTGTCTGGGGGGTGTAGTTAATGTGTGCTGAGGAGAGGGTGTAATTAATGTGTGCTGGGAGGGTGTTGTAGTTAATGTGTGCTGGGGGGGTGTCATTAATGTGTGCTGGGGAGAGTGTGTGTATGTGCTGCAGAGTCGTGTCAGAGTGGCATACAATGTGTGCTGGTAAGGGCAGGTGTCATATTAATGTGTGCTGGAGAAGAGGGGCCCATAGTGATGTGTGCTGGGGGGAAGTGGCATGTATATAAGGGGCTCTACCTGGTGTGTATAAGTGATACTACTGTATGGCGTAATTTTGAATAATGGAGACACAAACTGTCCATGTTTTAGATCTTGGGGGGAGGGCACAAAAATGTCTAGTTACAGCTCTGACGATGAGATCGCTATTTGTAGAAAGGCGCAAAATTGATAGTTTGCAGGAGGGCGCCGAACACCCTAGCACCGGCCCTGGGCATGGCCATGCCTCCTTGCACTCTGAAAAGGGGTGTGGGGTGGCGTGAGCAGTATTAGCCGCTATCACCTCTGTTAGAAGTCTGTTCCATCCATCTACTAACATTTCAGTTAAAAGAAGAAAGCTGAAAGGGTTATCCTGCACTGGATATCGAACATCTTATTAAATATTTTTATATATTAATAACCAGCTACAATCAATATCAAAGATAATCATACCAAAATCATAAACAGGCTGGAGGTGCTCCTGGAATTATGAGAAAACTCATGATCAGAACTATTGTGAGGACTAGCCTCAAAGAAAATTCCTTTTTTGGAGCACTCTTTTGAAATAATAAATAAATAATATATAATATGATATATTGTGAATTAATGATTAAATGTTAAAACTTAACTTTTATTTCTATACCAATCTAAAATAGAGAGGAGAGAAGAATGTTCACACACATTGCATGTCAGACACTATCATAAGTATCATATGAGTTCAATGAACATCCCCTTCTCCCAATGTAAGATCCCAAAATAAACAATTAATTTATAATAATCAATAATTAATAATCGTTATTAATAAATCATCAATTTTTAACAAATCATTACGTTAATATTGATGTACAATCTCGGCATATAACATCATGGCGTTCGTACTCATGTACAATCTCGGCATAGAGCTATTGTATCATTAGGGCTAATTATCCTAATACAGACGCACTCATCTTGTAAATGTGTGTACATTACACCACTTATTTAGAAGTGAACAAGCGTGGATATACTTCTAGTTCTAATCCACTCCTTGGTTATTATTTGCATGAGAGCCGTCAAATCCACTGGCTCTACAGAATTCCCAAACACACATTAAGTATGAAATGAAAAATCACATATCAAATAATTGCACATAAACCGTTTTTGGAATTCCATAATTGCAAATTTGGTTTCCAATCACTATTCACTCCTTTTGTTCACACAAAGGCCATCAATTCCACTGGCTCAACAGTATTCCTAACCATATGCTCAGTATAATCAAGCCTATTGACAATTTGCAAACTGTTGTACGTAGGATATCTTACTATAATTACAGGCAATAACCATATGTTGATATTTTGTCTAACTAATAAGAATTTAAATATATATATATATATATATATGCCTGTAGTTGTTTTTTTCTTTTTTCTTTTTTTCTTTTTTTGCCTCAATGAAGTTGGACAACAGAGTACACTCGGCCTCACAATCTGACAAAGGCAATTAACCCTTTGATCTATAATACATAACACTAGAACATTTCAACGACCCATTAGGTTGTACATTATCATCAGATCACAATTGTTTATAACCTTATCCACTAAAAATAAGGCATCACAACCCATAGATTATCACATATAAGATCGTATGTCCGGACTTTGTCACATACAGTATACGGTGAGGGACAAAATGTCTCCTTATCATTCACCGTTATGCTGATATGATCAATCTGTAAGGCCTTGAATGATCTAAAACAATGGGTGCACCCTTATTAGACAATTTGTTTTGAGGCCTCAAACTTTAATTTCATTACATAGATTGAATCAATCATCTCTATATATAAAAAATTGAAAAAAAGAAAAGAGCAAGTACAATCCAATGTACAGATACCCCCATCTGCTGCCCAACCTCTTCAATGAGCGGAAGAAGGGTGAGAGTAGGGGTACTGATGAATTGATGGAAAAATAGCAACAATATCTCCTAATGTCTCCGTATCTGGTGTTAGAGCAGACCTGTTGCTTCCAGCATTGCAGGACTTGCAATGCGCCACGGAGACCAGTGAGATATCTGTGAAATGTGAACAAGAGGAGAGGAAAGGGAAGGAGAGAGTGTGGATATAATCCGTTTTTTTATGGTTTCTCCATGGCTTATTAAATATAAAGGTGTACTCTTCATGCAAAAATTATATGATAGGAGGGTTATTGAGCTGGATACGTGTCTCACACAGCTCCCTACAGCTAAACTGCTGCTATCAATTTAATATTGTTCATATTGTATCTCTTCAAAATTCAAGTTGATACAGTTGGTACTTAAATGAATTTCAACAAAACTCCAGTTAGTTCAAAACAGAGATAATTCCAAAAAGAGTTGTCTTTAAATTTGTATAATTTGAGAGTTGATCAGTCAGATAGAAAAACAGTCACTGCATGATTGTATAGGGAGTGTATGTTATACCGCACCTTGCGGTTTGATTGAAATCTTTAAGTTCCTCCGCAGTGTAATAACATACTTCTGAAGTTGAGGTCTCTTACACCTCAGAATGATACAATTAACTGTTCGATTGAGAAAGGACTATAAATACCTCTTCTATTTATAACAGCAAATATTTGTATATAATTACCGCACATGACCGTGGAGTCACTGACGCCGTGTACCTTCTCCCTTAAATCCGTTCCTGCAGTGACTTTCTTGCTGGCTCCTTATTTGAGCTGTGATCTGATGTCCTCTCCTATCGATGCGTCTGTACAGGGTTTTCAAAAAAGCCTCTCACCATAATGTTTTACCGGATCCGGCAAAACATTATGGTGAGAGGCTTTTTTGAAAACCCTGTACAGACGCATCGATAGGAGAGGACATCAGATCACAGCTCAAATAAGGAGCCAGCAAGAAAGTCACTGCAGGAACGGATTTAAGGGAGAAGGTACACGGCGTCAGTGACTCCACGGTCATGTGCGGTAATTATATACAAATATTTGCTGTTATAAATAGAAGAGGTATTTATAGTCCTTTCTCAATCGAACAGTTAATTGTATCATTCTGAGGTGTAAGAGACCTCAACTTCAGAAGTATGTTATTACACTGCGGAGGAACTTAAAGATTTCAATCAAACCGCAAGGTGCGGTATAACATACACTCCCTATACAATCATGCAGTGACTGTTTTTCTATCTGACTGATCAACTCTCAAATTATACAAATTTAAAGACAACTCTTTTTGGAATTATCTCTGTTTTGAACTAACTGGAGTTTTGTTGAAATTCATTTAAGTACCAACTGTATCAACTTGAATTTTGAAGAGATACAATATGAACAATATTAAATTGATAGCAGCAGTTTAGCTGTAGGGAGCTGTGTGAGACACGTATCCAGCTCAATAACCCTCCTATCATATAATTTTTGCATGAAGAGTACACCTTTATATTTAATAAGCCATGGAGAAACCATAAAAAAACGGATTATATCCACACTCTCTCCTTCCCTTTCCTCTCCTCTTGTTCACATTTCACAGATATCTCACTGGTCTCCGTGGCGCATTGCAAGTCCTGCAATGCTGGAAGCAACAGGTCTGCTCTAACACCAGATACGGAGACATTAGGAGATATTGTTGCTATTTTTCCATCAATTCATCAGTACCCCTACTCTCACCCTTCTTCCGCTCATTGAAGAGGTTGGGCAGCAGATGGGGGTATCTGTACATTGGATTGTACTTGCTCTTTTCTTTTTTTCAATTTTTTATATATAGAGATGATTGATTCAATCTATGTAATGAAATTAAAGTTTGAGGCCTCAAAACAAATTGTCTAATAAGGGTGCACCCATTGTTTTAGATCATTCAAGGCCTTACAGATTGATCATATCAGCATAACGGTGAATGATAAGGAGACATTTTGTCCCTCACCGTATACTGTATGTGACAAAGTCCGGACATACGATCTTATATGTGATAATCTATGGGTTGTGATGCCTTATTTTTAGTGGATAAGGTTATAAACAATTGTGATCTGATGATAATGTACAACCTAATGGGTCGTTGAAATGTTCTAGTGTTATGTATTATAGATCAAAGGGTTAATTGCCTTTGTCAGATTGTGAGGCCGAGTGTACTCTGTTGTCCAACTTCATTGAGGCAAAAAAAGAAAAAAAGAAAAAAGAAAAAAACAACTACAGGCATATATATATATATATATATATATATATTTAAATTCTTATTAGTTAGACAAAATATCAACATATGGTTATTGCCTGTAATTATAGTAAGATATCCTACGTACAACAGTTTGCAAATTGTCAATAGGCTTGATTATACTGAGCATATGGTTAGGAATACTGTTGAGCCAGTGGAATTGATGGCCTTTGTGTGAACAAAAGGAGTGAATAGTGATTGGAAACCAAATTTGCAATTATGGAATTCCAAAAACGGTTTATGTGCAATTATTTGATATATGATTTTTCATTTCATACTTAATGTGTGTTTGGGAATTCTGTAGAGCCAGTGGATTTGACGGCTCTCATGCAAATAATAACCAAGGAGTGGATTAGAACTAGAAGTATATCCACGCTTGTTCACTTCTAAATAAGTGGTGTAATGTACACACATTTACAAGATGAGCGCGTCTGTATTAGGATAATTAGCCCTAATGATACAATAGCTCTATGCCGAGATTGTACATGAGTACGAACGCCATGATGTTATATGCCGAGATTGTACATCAATATTAACGTAATGATTTGTTAAAAATTGATGATTTATTAATAACGATTATTAATTATTGATTATTATAAATTAATTGTTTATTTTGGGATCTTACATTGGGAGAAGGGGATGTTCATTGAACTCATATGATACTTATGATAGTGTCTGACATGCAATGTGTGTGAACATTCTTCTCTCCTCTCTATTTTAGATTGGTATAGAAATAAAAGTTAAGTTTTAACATTTAATCATTAATTCACAATATATCATATTATATATTATTTATTTAACATTTCAGTTAAGTAATCTTCCTCAGATGTCCCATACAGCTGCTCCATGTTATAATACTTACGTTCCTCCACATAACTATTTCCTCCAGTATCTTTTTAAAATCGCTATATATCTGAAAGCTTCTATGATGTTACCTTGCTCCCTTCTCTGCTCCAAGCTTTACATACTGAGGTTCTTTAACCTTTTCAGGTAGAGATGTGCGGCTGGCACTTTTCGTGTTTTGTGTTTTGGTTCTAATTCCACTTTCGTTTTTTGGTTTTGGTTTTTGATCTGGATGAATTTTGAAAAAAACATAAAAACAGCTAAAATCACAGAATTTGGGGGTAATTTTTCTCCTACGGTATTATCAACCTCAATAACAATCATTTCCACTCATTTCCAGTCTATTCTGAACACCTCACACCTCACAATATTGTTTTTAGGCCAAAAGGTTGCACAGAGGTTGCTGGATAACTAAGCTAAGCGACACAAGTGGACAACACAAACACCTGGCCCATCTAGGAGTGGCACTGCAGTGTCAGACAGGAAGGCAGATATATAAAAAAAAGGCCCCAAACAGCACATCATACAAAGAAGAAAAAGAATTGCAATGAGGTATTTGTATGACTAAGCCAAGCGACACAAACAATTGGCCAATCTAGGCGTGGCACTGCAGTGGCAGACAGGAGGGCAGATATTAAAAAAAAAGGCCCCAAACAGCACATGTTGCAAAGAAGGAAAAAAGGTGCACCGAGGTTGCTGTATGACTAAGCTAAGCGACACAACCACCTGGCCCATCTAGTAGTGTCACGCAGTAGCTGAATGTCGAGAGTGGGCCACAATTGTTCAGTCCACTGACAGCATGTCCAGCACGCTCCAAATCACTGGAATTAATTGGCAAGATCACTGCAATTATAGGTCCAAATCACTGGAATTAAATGGCAAAATCTCGCTATCGCCTGCCTAGTGAAGTGGAATCTAGATGGGATTTGGTACCAAGGACACAATACGCGGATACCGGACGCATGTTTAACACCAACATAAGTGTCATGGCCTCAGTTATGAGGGCTTCCATTGTCATGTGAAGCTGAAACACTAGTCATGAACATAGGCCAGGGCCTCAGCCGTTCCTTGCCACTCTGTGTCGTAAATGGCATAATGGCAAGTTTACGTTTCTCCTCAGACCATTTAAATTTATTTTTGGGGTCTTTTTACTGAACTTTGGCTTTTTAGATTTTACATGCCCTCTACTATCACAATGGGTATCGGCCTTGGCAGACGACGTTGATGGCATTTCATCGTCTATGTCATGGCTAGTGGCAGCAGCTTCAGCAATAAGAGGAAGTGGTTCTTGATCTTTCCCTATTTTATCCTCCAAATGTTTGTTCTCCATTATTTTTCTAGAGTTTATAACACAATATGCGTCACAAGAGAGCGTACCCCTAAACCTCATAGGGCAAACCCTGTAAAAATTATTTGGATTAAATATTAATTTCCCCTTTATTTGGAGTAAATAATATACAGCACAGGACAGCACCACTGAACTTATATGGCAGCACCACTGGACTGTATTTATACGGAATTATATGGACTTACTGTATATGGAATTATACGGCAGGATAACTGGAATTATACGGCAATATCACAGGAATTTTACAGTAATATCATAGGAATTATATGCCAGTATTCCGATAATTATACGGCAATATCACAGGAATTATCTGCCAGTATCAAAGGAATTATACGTCAGTATTCCGAGAATTATATGGCAATGTCACCAGAATTATACGCCAGTATTCAGAGTATTATACGGCAATATCACAGGAATTATATGCCAGTAATCCGAGAATTATATGGCAATATCACTGGAGTTATATGGCAATATCATAGGAATTATACGCCAGTATCACGGGAATTATACAGCAATATCACTGGAATTATACGGCAATATCACGGGAATTATACGCCAGTATCACAGGAATTATACGGCAGTAACACTGGATATATGGCAGCAGAGGACACCACCACTGTGACTGGTCACTGGACTGATGCTGCACAAGACACTTCCCCTGGTCTAATGCAGGACAACACAGCACCACTGAAAGGGACTTATACAGCTACACTGGATATATGGCAGCAGAGGACACCACCACTGTGACTGGTCACTGGACTGATGCTGCACAAGACACTACCCCTGGTCTGATGCAAGACAACACAGCACCACTGAAAGGGACTTATACACCTACACTGGATATATGGCAGGATAGGACACCATCACTGTGACTGGTCACTGGACTGATGCTTCACAAGACACTACCCATGGTCTGATGCAAGGCAACACAGTAAAAATGCAAGGAACTTATACAGTAGCCAGCAGCACTGGGGACATATAGCAGCAGTGGACACCAACACTGTGACTGGCTGGACTGATGCAGCATAAGACACTGACTACACTGGACTGGACTGAGCAGCACAACACAGCACAAGACTTGCCACCCCACTTTCCCACCCCCACACACACACCGAGGACGGAGACACGTCCTCTCACTACACTCTCCGAGACTGGAGTGAAATTGGCCGCGACGCGCGGC
Organism: Pseudophryne corroboree; assembly: GCF_028390025.1. NCBI lineage: Eukaryota > Metazoa > Chordata > Amphibia > Anura > Myobatrachidae > Pseudophryne > Pseudophryne corroboree. Next base: position 177,005,099 of record NC_086449.1, on the reverse strand, counting down.
TCCTTATATGGAATCCAAATCCTGCGAGAATCTAACAGCAGGATGATGACGTTTTGCCTTGTTCGGGTTTGCGAGTCAGGCGGGAAAACCGAGCCAGGCTCAGATCCGGACTCGAATGGTGAAATTCGGTACGGTTCGGTTCTCTGAGAACCGAACCCGCTCATCTCTATTTTCAGGTAAGTCTTGTTGCATTTACAGCATTTTTAGAAGGCCTTGTTTAACCACTGGTAGTTGTAATTCTGGATCTACTGTATGGCCGCCAGAACTGAATGCATTATTATAGGTGCTGTCTCACCAGTACAGGGGTACCACCGCTGGCTACTACAATACGTCATGTTGCTATGTGATCTGGCGTACAGTAGTTGTTGTGTAGAGTGTTTCTCCTATGTTGGTGTCACGATCCTGACTGTAATTCTCGTATTTGGTGACTTACCTCTGCCATCTGTCCTGGATCCTGTGCCGTTTTTGCTCACTGAGATAAACAGCTTCTCAGCACCATGACTTTCCTGAGTTCTCTGCCTGGAAGGTAATAGTTAACGAGCTCCACCTGTGGTGATCTTCTGTGTGAGTCTGAATTCAGTGATCTGAAGTTTAGGCCTAAAAGCCAGCATCCTATGAATTGCAGAAGTTCAGGCTTCAGTGTTCTCTCGGCCTGCTAGGCCTCATTTTACATCACAGCCTAGGCTAGAGTAGTCACATGACAGTGACTGTTCACCTGACCCAGAGTTGTCCAATCCTCTTCCAGCCTGAGACTCTCTGCATCACCTAATCCTGTTCACCAATCACCAAGGACCAGGAAGTATAAGTCAGGAGGCTGAGTTAGAAACTGGGCCAGTTCCTCGTGTCACACACAGCTATGTGTGAGCTTTAATGCTGAGCTCCCTAAAGTTGTGATCTCCAGAGCTCCCGTATCCCTGTGGCCTCCGTGCCTCTGCACCTCCGTGCCTCTGCACCTCCGTGCCTCTGCACCTCCGTGCCTCAATATCTCCGTGCCTCAGTATCTCCGTGCCTCAGCACCTCCGTGCTTTCAGCACCTCGTGCCTCAGAACCTCCGTGCCTCTGCACCTCCGTGCCTCAGAATCTCCGTGCCTCAGAATCTCCGTGCCTCTGCACCACCGAGCCTCTGCACCTCCGAGCCTCAGCATCTCTGTGCCTCCAGCACCTCGTGCCTCAGCACCTCGTGCTTCCAGCATCTCCGTGCCTCCAGTATCCCGTGCCTCAGCACCTCCGTGCTTCCAGTATCTCCGTGACTCAGCACCTCGTGCCTCCAGTACCTCCGTGCTTTCAGTACCTCTGTGCCTCAGCACCTCCGTGCTTCCAGCACCTCCGTGCTTCCAGCATCTCCGTGACTCAGCACCTCGTGCCTCCAGAACCTCCGTGCTTTCAGTACCTCTGTGCCTTAGCACCTCCGTGCTTCCAGCATCTCCGTGACTCAGCACCTCGTGCCTCCAGTACCTCCGTGCTTTCAGCACCCCGTGCCTCAGCACCTCCGTGCCTCCAACATCTCCGTGCTTCCAGCATCTCCGTGCCTCCAGCACCTTGTGCCTCCAGCACCCCTGTGCCTCAGCACCTCGTGCCTCCAGCATCTCATACCTCCAGCACCTTCGTGCCTCAGTACCTCCGTGCCTCAGCACCTCCGTGCTTCCAGCACCCCAGTGTCTCTACGCACCCCAGGGTCTCTACGCACCCCAGTGTCTATACGCACCCCAGTACCTCCAAGCACCTCAGTGCGTCCAAGCACTTCCGTGCCTCCTAGTACCTCAGTGTCTCCAAGCGCCTCCTAGCATCTCAGTGTCTCCAAGCACCCAGTGCACTTTAGCGCAGTTGTACCTGGTATCTTCACTGATTCATCAGCGCCTTTCCAGTTCTGTCTTTGAGGAGACCTTCAGCGTGCCTCCTGTCTGTCGACCTAATCCTGCATGAGGAGAACCTAGATTCGGCCATCTCTCCTGCGGTTCCTCTTCCCAGTCACCTCAAGAAACCCAGAGTCCACAGCACTCCCAAACCAGGTCAGTGGTAGTATTCATATAATCCTCCAGTCGCCCGCACAGACTTCACTAACACCGGGTTCACAAAACCTCAGTCATGACAGTTGGCTCATAACCTGGCACATTTTTTTGTCCAATCGCTATTTAGTATTTGTGTCATGTAGTTGAAAAGTTATCTAAGGCATCTAACAAATGGATATTTCATCTTCATCTGATGTAAGCTGTAATCAAACCAGCAAGAAAGCTCATTGATCCCTATTGTTAATGGATGCGAAGATAAAAAGCTGATAGTACTTGATTATCTCTGTTTGGAACTTACTTATACATCCCAAAATGAAAGTTGTGAAATAAATACAGGACTCAAATAGCCCAGGTGTCAGAGACCTCGACAATGTTTAATGTGTTCGAGATTCACTAAATAGTCACCGTACTCTTCTCCAGGGAATGCTCAAGTTACCAGTTCTAAAAAAAAATGCCTGTATTTTCATTTCTAGCCTTCGCCTCGAGGCTTCCTGAAGCATAATATTTTATTTATTCTTACCCATTGCTAAAGAACACTGTGTAACAAGACTCTTCACTTAATGAGCGAAAACTGTTCCTTAACTTTAAGTGGTGTTTTTTACCCTATGCATAATTCTCTTACATAGCAAGGGAAGAAAAGGAGAACGCATCACCTTTTTTTTTTTTTTTCTTTTATATCTGGGGTTGAATTTAGGTTAGCAATATCACACCTAGAAACTGACTAGTACAGTGCATTTGAATTGGCAACATTCAAAGTAGAAACATCATAAAACATTGTACATCCTATGTGGTGATCATTGCTAAATGGGTGATCTTCCTAGCTGGTCTTTATTACATATTGTGAATCAGACAAATAAATATACAGCCTATTTCTATACAAACTGTCTTTTACTCAATGGGGGTCATTCCGAGTTGATCGCTCGCTAGCAACTTTTTGCTGTGCTGCGATCAGATAGTCGCCGCCTATGGGGGAGTGTATTTTAGCTTTGCAAGTGTGCAAACGTTTTTGAAGCCAACGGCACAAAAAAGTCTGTGAGTAGCTCTGGACTTACTCAGCCGCTGTGATCACTCCAGTCTTTTTGGTCCCGGAACTTACGTCAGACACCCGCCCTGCAAACGCTTGGACACGCCTGCATTTTTGCAAACACTCCCAGAAAACGGTCAGTTGACACCCACAAACGCTCTCTTTCTGTCAATCACCGTGCAATCGGCTATGCGAATGGATTCTTTGTTAAATCCATCGCCCAGCACTGATCCTTTTTGAACTCGTACGACGAACCTGTGCAATGTGGTGCATACGCACGCACAGTTTTGCCGAGAATTAACCTGATCGCAGCGCTGCAAAAAGTTGCTAGCGAGCGATCAACTCGGAATGACCCCCAATATCTGACATCCTCAAGCTGGTAGTTTTGTGGCAGTGTTGTAGCCCATGCTATCAGGTTATGGCTGCTGCAGATGTTGATCGGTTACAGGCGAGATGTATCTCAGTACATATGGTGTAGTGGTTAGCATTACAGCCTCACCGCACTTAGATCATGGCTCAATTCCCACCATGACTCTACTGTGTGCAGTTTGTATATTCTCCCTGTGCTTATGTGAGTTTCCTCCGGGAACTCTGGATTCCTTCCACAATCCAAAAATATACTAATAGGTTAAATGGGTCCATTTTAATTTATTTTTTTAAATGAACCCAAGTGTGTAAGTGTGTGCATGTGTTTAGGGCAGATGAGATGGTTCTTATTTGCTGTCAAATTCTATGTTTCTATGTATCAAACCCAGTGGAAATCAAATCGGAGTTATCATTTATCAAGTACTTTCTATAAAATAATAGATAAAAGCTTGACTGGTTGGTGTTTTCCAACTTCTCCAAGTTTGATACATCTTCCCTTCTTTGTTTCATGCTTTATCCATCTTTACCATTGATAAAAATAGGTGACAGGCCAACTTGAACTCAAGAACTCAAAGGCTTTAACGCTGCTTAAACAGTTTTTTCCGTTTTTTTTTTATTATAGAAGGGGGCCTTGGCTAATTACAGAGGTTTGGCCACGTCCCCTTCTGGGTTGGGCATGGGCAATCTAACTATGGCCCTAGGGGGGGGGGAAGTGTGGGAGGGTTTTAAAGTTTTAATGAAATAAACACAAAAATAATAATATTTTTAACATTGCTTCAATAAACATTATTATTATTAGCAGTTTCTTATATAGGGCAGAAAATGATGTTGCGCTTTACAATTGGAAACTAAAACATAATTAGGTAATAACAGACAATAATAGGAGGGCCCTGCTTGCAAGTTTACAATCTATAGGATTGTGAAATCTACAGTATACATACAGTATATGATCTACAGTATATGGAAAAGGATAATTATTTAATCTACTACATGAACACCAAACACAGGCCTAGCCACCTATAGGGGCCTATTTATCACCATCAGCATCCAGGATGCGGATGACAGGTGATAAAATCGCCCCAACTCGCACTGCGATAATTGATTACATCGCAGGGATGTATCAATTATCGCATGCAGGAACAGAGCTTGCGGTCAAGCTCTGTCCCTGTGATGCCTCTTCGCAGCATCATCGGGGTATTTTTCATAAAAAATACCCCGATGTCCTGTTGCGCATGCGCCGCCCCCGCCATCATTGCCGCTACCGCCTGGTCGATCCCCCCCCCATTGTGACTACCCCAGCACGCCGCGGACCCCCCCCCTATAAGATCAATATACTCACCTGTCCAGAGAGCCGGTCCGCACTGCTTTAGGAGGCTGCCAGATGCCAGGTCCTTCTCCTGTGCTGTGACCCCCGGTGCTGTAAAGTGCTGTTTTGCAGCGTCACTTTACTGCACCGGGGTCACATTGCAGAATATGGGGGACCAAGCGCCCGGCAGCGCTCACTGGAACAGCGGACACCATCTCCCTGAACAGGTGAGTATGGGTTTTTTTTTTTTTTTTTTTTACACTGTGATCAGCTTGTGTGTCCATCGGACACACATAGCTGATCGCTCCGCCGGCCCCCGCTCAGCTTTCTCTGCCAGCGGCAAAGAAAGCTGGGCAAAAGGGTGCTTATCACAGTGCTGCCCTGTGAACTCGCCAGCCTGAGCTGGCGAGATTAAGCAGGCAGAGATCCGCATAGGCTCGAAGCCACATAAGCACCCTGAATTTTTGTGACATGTGTTGAGGATAGGCAGGGCTAGCCTTAGTGATGGACAGTTGTAGTCAGGTGACCGATGGGTGCCTATTAGGGATAGGTAGGAGGAGTATACACAGGGGTATATAGGTCTGGGATTAGGCAGCCATCTTCCTCTTGCCATTTTTTCCTTTGGATGTGGTAAGGTGTCTGCTGTTACAGCTTTTTTTACCTCAATATTGTCTCCTTCTCACCCTCTACCTTTTTTACCTGTGCCAGCAGCGTGTATAAGACTGTCACCCCTGCGCTATGCCCCGTCCCAGGAGAACTGCGCCCCCACCCCGCCGGCTCGCTGAAGCCGCTCGTCCTCTCACTGCGGCTGGCTATCGCCGGCCGCGTGTATGCGTGGTCCCCCCTTCCGCTTCGCCGCCCGCTGGAGACAGTGTCCTGCTCTCCCCGGGCGGCGGTTATTCAGCTTCGGAGGCCACACACGGAGCCCGGCGCAGCGGTAGAGCCGTGCGCGCCGGGGCTCCGGCATCCCCGGGCGGGCCTCTCTGTCCACGGCCGCAGTGAGCGGGTCAGGTGACCCGTCGAGCAGGTACAGCGGCGCCGCACAAGGGCTGGTGCTGCCGGGGCTCTCACCAGCCAGCTCCCCTGCGGGTGCCTGGCTGGTCCAGGACATAGTGTCCCTGCCGTCGGTATTAGGCGCAGCTAGGGAGGCGGGGCCTACTTGCACACAGGCATATGTGGGTGGGGGGATACCCTTTTTCCCCCCACAATTCCCATGAGATTCACCCAGGGGCTCTCCCGGTATCCCAGATCCTGCTGCCGCCGGTTAGTGGCTTGTGGCCCAGTGAGGCGACGCCATCTGCTGGCCAGCTCATGGTACAGCAGATGGGGTCAGGGCACAGTTCCATGGCCGCTTCATTTGCGTCCCGAGGTGGCGCATATCAGGCTGCGCCCGCAGGTTTCCTGCCGGCTGCTTCGGTGTCGGTGGCCTGGTCGGGGGCACTGCAATTCCCGGTCATGACTTCCGGGGCGTCACCCGATTTCCGAGGGGGTCGGGCCGGCCCCTTTCTCGTCCCCTTATTTGCCGGCGGCGTTTACGCACGCGCAGGGCTCGGTGACATCCTGGCCCACACCTAGTGGTCCGGGGTTTGCTCCTTGGGGGGGTTCTTACGCCGGCGGGTTTAACCCCGGGGCCCTCACACAGACGCCTTACTGGGCGGCGCCGTTTTCTCAGGCTCCGTCCAATTGGCACGCTGGGTTTTCCGCTCCGGCCACATGGCCTCCAGCTCTTGGCACAGCCGTGGAAACGGCGGGCTCTGCTACCTTGGGCATGCCTGCCCCGGTTTCCCAGCCCCCCCTTTCTGCTTCCCCCCCTCCGTTGCCGCCGGTTCCCCCCCCTGCGGCTCCCGTTTTTGTACCTCCCCTCCCCCTTCCCTTCTGTTTCCCCAACAGGTGCCGGTAGGTCAAGGGGGGTCTCTCCCCCGAGCGGATCGTCTGAAGCCATGGCAGCAGCAACGTCCAGTGACACACAGCCGGGAGTGGCGCAGCAGGCTGAGCAAGTGGGAGCGGGCGCAGCGGGGGGATCTCGGGTCCCTGAAGAGGCGCCGGCCGGCCCCGCCGCCGCGGCAGAAGAAGTGGGCGGTACTTCCGGAACGGGTGAGAAAGTTAATTCTTCTTCTGATAGTTCTTCTTCCAGCTCTTCTTCGGATACTAGGTCTTCCGGGTCCCCCAGGCGCCCGCGGAAACTAGCCAGGCTCATTGCGCACCGCTTACACAAAAAAGATAAGAAGGCTAAGGGCACGGGTCCGGCGGTCACGCAGGACCCTCCGCGTTTTATGGAAATGGTGCACTGCGCAAACACTGCGGTCACCAGGGGTTTATGTAAACGGATGAGGGAGAAGATTAGGAAGGGTAAATATGTCAACATGTTCACCCTTACGGATGACATGCGGAAGGCATTCGATAAGGCCAAGAAGGTCGGAGGCATCGGTGAGAATGCATTTCGCAATTTTCATCAATGGCTCCGAGGGTTTTTAGTGTTCACAGCATGCTACGCCGAATCGAGGCCAACGGAGTATCACAACACGGTCAAGTATTTGTTCTTGGTGCACGAAATGTATTTGACCTCCAAGGGTTACGCGTGGAGGGACTACGATGAGAAATTCCGTCCTAACCAAGACGGTAACCCGACACTACCCTTGGGGTTCAAAGACGTTGAAGTCTGGTTGGAGGTCACTCAACATAATAAGCCTCTTTATGAGGCCCAGGGCGGCAAACCGGGTTCGGTTGTCCGGCCGAGCCCGCTTCTGGGTAATAAAGGTAAATGCTTCGCTTTCAACGAGGGCAAGTGTTCTCGGGGTTCTAACTGCCGTTTTCGCCACTCCTGCAAGGTGTGCGGCGGGGGGCACTCGGTCAAGGATTGCCCGTCCCCTTCCGGTTCCCGACCCTCTGACTCTGCCGAGGTGCCTGGAAGTGGAAAGTAAGGCATTTTCTCCCATTAACGTCCCCGAATATGCTAAATGGTTGGGTGCTTACCCCGACGTTACGTCGGGGTTGTTCTTGTTAAACGGGATCCGTAGCGGTTTTAGGCTTCCCATACCGGATTCGGTCCTCGTGGTCTCCAGGTGCAATCTGAAATCCGTGCGCGATTTCCCCTCAGTGGTCGCCCATAAGGTGCAGGCTGAAATCAAGTTGGGGCGCATGTGCGGCCCTTTCCCGTCCCCTCCAATACCCCGGCTGTGCATCTCTCCGTTAGGGGTGGTTCCCAAGAAAGCCCAGGGTCAATTCCGCCTCATTCAACATTTGTCGCACCCCCGTGGTGGCTCGGTCAATGACGCCATCCCGGAGGAGGCTTGCAGGGTGCGATATCAATCCTTTGATGTGGCCCTGCGTTTAGTCCAGAGGGCGGGTCCCGGCGCCCTCATGGCCAAGCTGGACATTGAGTCCGCATTCCGCCTGCTGCCCATACACCCCGATTCCCTTTGTTTCCTTGGTTTCAGGTTAGGGGGTGGGTTTTACGTTGACAGGTGCTTGCCCATGGGGTGTTCCATTTCTTGTGCCTACTTTGAGAAATTCAGTTCGTTTTTACATTGGTGCGTGGTGTCAGCCTCCGGCCATACGGGGGTGGCCCACTACCTAGACGATTTTCTCTTTGTGGGTCCAAGGGAGGGGTCGGTTTGCGGGGACGTGCTGGGTTTAGCCCAGAGTTTGTTCGGTCGCCTAGGCGTTCCCGTGGCCTCGGATAAGACCGAGGGGCCCACGGTGTGTCTCAGTTATTTGGGCATCGAAATTGATTCTGAGGCCGGTTGCTGCCGGCTTCCGGACGATAAGGTGCACAAATTGCTGGGTCTTATAGAGCAATGCCTCCTCAGTCGTAGGGTCAGACTACAAAGGGTTCAGTCGTTACTTGGGTCTCTTAATTTTGCGTGCAGGATCATACCCATGGGTCGAGTTTTCTGCCGTAAACTCGAGAGAGCCATGTCAGGGGTTCGGAAACCTCACCATACGATTTACATTTCACGCGAGATTAGGGAGGATTTGAGAATCTGGTCCACTTTTGTGGTTTCTTTTAACCGGGAGGTGTTATGGCCAGCAGAGCGTTGTTCCAACGCCGCGCTGCAACTTTTTACTGATGCCGCAGGGGGTTTGGGCTTTGGGGCTTTTTTCAGGACAGAGTGGTGCGCCGCGCCTTGGCCTTCAGCATGGGTCTCCCGAGGTTTTACAAAGAACTTGCTTCTTTTGGAATTGTTCCCGTTAATAGTGGCCGTCGAATTGTGGGCACTTAGCTTGTCGGATCGGAGTATTGTGTTCCGCTGCGACAATCTGGGAGTCGTGCACGCTGTTAATAACCAGCGCTCGTCCTCTCCGGAGGCGCTGCGCTTGTTGCGTTATTTGGTGCTTAAGTGCTTGAGGCATAATATTCATTTCACGGCTGTGCATGTCCCGGGGGTTGACAATAGAATTGCTGACGCACTGTCGCGTTTTGAGTTCGGTAAGTTTAAGGAGCTGGTTCCCGATGCTGCTGTTGGGGGTCTATCGGTTCCGCCCTTCCTGTGGACAATCATTGACTAAGGCGGTGGATTTGCCTTGTTGCCGGTATGTGGGCCGAGGGGGCAATGGGTGAACAACGCCCCGGTGAGTGGGACTTGCCCATGCGGGCTAGATACCGGCTTAGGTATGGAAGCCTGGTCTCAGTTTGGCTAGGCTTGCGCCTGGCTTCTGGAAGGTTGATATGTGTGTTATATTATGCGCCTGTTGCGCGAACCCGGAAACGTGTTTTACCCGTCGGTTCTTGAACGGCTAGCGTTCAGGAATGGAGGGTGTGAAGTGAATTTTTAAATTTTCCTCCGAGGGGGCCGAATTACAATTGGCATCACACATGGTCCACGGGAGGTTTTTTGAGTTTTCTCCTTCACTCGGGTTCTTTATGTGCATGTTTAGTTATGTTCTCTGTAATCTTTATAGTGTGCTGACAGTAGGAATTTTCTTTTGCAGCTACTGTGGACGTCTCGGATCAGATTTGGCTTATTGGCCATTCTTTCATTTTTTGGGCGGAGAGGCATCCTATGGCAGGGCGAACAGGCAAATTTTTTGGGGACAAGGTAGTCAGATGGTTGGGCATTAGAGGTTTGCGTTTGATGGGTTTACTTCGCTTGCTGTTCTGCCATGAGCGAAGGTGGGGGCGGCCCGGCTGGATTGTCATTCACCTTGGGGGGAATGATATGGGTCGAGTCAAGGGCATAGATCTCATCCTGAGTATCAAGGCGGACTTAGTGGCGTTGCGGGCATCCTGGCCCCGAGTGGTAATTGTATGGTCTGACATGGTGCCCCGTTTTCACTGGCGGGGTGCTGTTCGTTTTTCCGCAGTTGAGAAAGCGAGGAAGAAAGTTAATTCCGCGGTGTCTGTATACGTGCAGGCGATAGGGGGTTTAGTTGTTAGGCACCCGCTCTTGGTTCTGCGCAATGTACAGTTTTATAGGGAGGACGGTGTTCACCTTTCCCCTGCGGGTATTGGTGTGTTTTTGGAAAGTATCTTCAGAGTAGTGTCGGGTTGAGTCTTTCTGTTGGTTTTGGTTGGATGGCGGTCTGCGGTTTTTTGTTAAAATCCTTGTTGTGGCGGAAAGTCGCTACCAGCCAGCGGTCAAAGTTACATAAGTGGTCACTGTGGGGCACCCCCTTTTGATTGAACAGCGAGTGTGCCCTCCCCTTGCGGGTGGACTACGGATTTTCCCGTGCGGGTTCGTCCACGGCTCTGCTAAAGTAAGGGGGGTGAGTCCTGTACAGTGCGGGTTATGTTAAGGAGGCGGTTGTGAGTCCCCTCCTATTTTTATTGTTTATTATAGTTGACTGGTGCTGGTGAGTTGGTAGCGCCTTTTCTCGCCATCCTCCAATATTCTTAGTTTAAACGACAGGTCATCAAACAATAAATATCTGTTGACCTTTAAATCTAGCAGTTGGTGTCCGTGTGGTTATTTCTTAGTGATAAGCTAGCTAGTTATAAATGTTAAGTGCGTCAGAATAAAGTCATGGGTGGCTTATCACAGGGCACACTGCAGTATTTTTACACATTCTTTTTTTTAAATTTGGCCACATCACATTTTTCATTATAAGTATGGGGAATGCGATGTGGGTTACTTAAAAAAAAAAGTGAATTAAAGGGTTTGGAGCAGTTTTTCATGAAAACTGCTCCAAATGCCCATTAATACAGTCAGGTGATACTAAAATAATGTGAAAAAAGGTTGAAAACACCCTTTTTCCCATTATTTTAGTAAAAATAATGTTAATAAATAGACTCCATAGTCTTTGATAAGGAAACATAAAAGTAAAAATGTTCATTTGATGCAAACAGCCAGTACCATTCAGCTACCACAGGCTTTGATGCAACATACAGTAAGTTGATTACAACATTTGCTGTTTTTGCTAAAAAAAAGTTTTCAGTAACTGTGGTGGAATTTCACATAATATTATTTGGATCGCTACTTGTTACATTTTTGGGATAGTTTGCGTAAAATCTTTGTTCTATGGTGGTCATTCCGAGTTGTTCTTTCGCTAGCTGTCTTTAGCAGCCGTGCAAACGCTATGCCGCCGCCTACTGGGAGTGTATTTTAACTTAGCAGAAGTGCGAACGAATGGTTTGCAGAGCGGCTACAATATTTTTTTTTGTGCAGTTTCAGAGTAGCTCAAAACCTACTCAGCGCTTGTGATCACTTCACACTGTTCAGTTCCTATTTTGATGTCACAAACACACCCTGCGTTCGCCCAGCCACGCTTGCATTTTTCCTGGCACGCCTGCATTTTTCCGAACATGGTCAGTTGACACCCAGAAACACCCACTTCATGTCAATTACTCTGCGGCAGCCAGTGCGACTGAAAAGCATTGCTGGACCCTGTGTGAAACTACATCGTTCATTGTAATAGTACGCCATGCGTGCGCATTGCGCCACATACGCAGAAGTGCCGTTTTTTAGCCTCATCGCTGCACAGCGAACGAATGCAGCTAGTGATCAACTCGGAATGACCCCCTATATTTGCAACTTTTATTTTTAGTACAGTGCAGCATTATACTGTAGCACTATTTGTAATTTACCAAAACAGAAAAAAGGGCACCATGCAAATGGATTGCCCCTTTACAGCCTTATTAAATTTCCCTAGCACAGAAATCTCAGCAAAAAATAAGAAGTGATATCTTTTTAAAGCTTGTCAACCCATTTTGATCATGAACAGGGTAAATGTGAGCTAATGGTGTTTTTAAATATGTAAAAAAGTGCTTTTCACATATGTTGATAACGTCTGAATGATCAAACAAAACCAGCAAAACCCTTCTTTTAATACGTGGGAACAGTTCCACAACATACTGTATGTATTGTATTGTTCAAGAATATTAACAAGCTACAAAGTGACATACTGTAACTATAGTTACATCTGAGGCATCATACATTATTGTTCATGTTCAACTCTTGGGTAGATGAAACAATCCAAAGATATGCACTGTATAAAGTGTAAATGGGATTTAGTGTGCCACCTCCCCTCTCTATGGAACAATCACTTTCATTAAAATTAAACTTAATCCTAAAACACACCTCCTTATCATTGTCCATGCTGTTTGCACAGCAGATCAGTAGCGGATGAGAACAACATGCATCTCCCACTAGTGCTCACAGCAATGCACGGGAGTATATTGGTGAAGGAGGAAAGTAGCAGTGCAGCCAGTGCCTTATCCACCATTAGGCTGGGTAGGTTGCAAATCTCTAGGAATTGGGGGAATCATGCTGATGACAGCTGGGGAATAGAATGAAGTCCTAATTCATTAAATGTTGGTTCAAATGGCTTTATTGAAAAGCTTGTTAAATTATTAAACCCTTAGAAGGTGGTTTTAAGGGAAGGACTTAAAGTGCCTACCAGTCGCCTGTGGTGATGAGTGCCTACCAGTCGCCTGTGGTGATGAGTGCCTACCAGATGGCTGTGGTGATGAGTGCCAGCCAGATGGCTGTGGTGATGTGAAATTGTAACTTACCGCTGAAACCTTGCATTTCTGTACATTGTACAACATCTTCATCTGGGTAACCGGAATCAGGGGCCATAACTAGGCGTGTGTGGAGTGTGCTACTGCACATAGCGTTGCAGGGTAGGGGGCACTGTTTGTGGCAATTGTCAATTATCTGTTTTAATAAGTTTCACTTGCAGCTTCCCCCCTCTTTGAAGTCCAGCATCTCCTGACCGCCCCTGTCTCATACCCAGCAGCGTTTCTAGAGAGGAGGGTACCCGTGTGCAGACTCCGTGTGTGCGCCCCCTTCTCTCCTGTAGCCGTCACCGCCGCTGCTAGTGCTCTCAGCGCTGAGACTCTGGCACAGTGCCAGAGTCTACAGCGCATGCGCAGGATTCCGAAAAATGGCCGCCGCGCCATTTTTCCGGAGTCCTGCGCATGCACTTTAGACTCTGGCACTGTGCAAGAGTCTCTAGCGCTCAGTGCGCTAGCAGTGGCGGTGACAGCTACAGGAGAGGAGGGGGCCCACACACAGTCGCCGATGGATGCCCAAAAGGTAAGTATAGAAGGAATGGGTGCAGTGTGTGTGGTGTGGGCCCCCTCTGGACCCAGGGGCCCGTGTGCACCGCACACACTGCACCCATTATAGATACGCCAGTGCTCCTACCCCCTCCCCTTCTATCGCTAATACCTATACAACATTCATGAACTTCACTTGAGAGCTTTTTGTTATTCAGTCACACTGTTCTTTTTTTACATTGACTGTCATTGCAGTCATACACTCTATTCATTGAGCTATCTGCCCTTGCATAGAACGCTTGAGAATTCTATGCTAGAGAATTCTAACTATTTGAAGCTTACCTTGTACTTTGTGAAATAAATTATCAGTATTGCAGCTGAGTAGATCTATGTAGTGTGTGGCTGCAATAGATTGGATGAGTGACTGCACACTACATATATCTGATCATACATAGGGGTCGCAGCTGCAGGGGTTGGTGATGGGACGGATCCTGCAGGTCGCTTCTCCCTCCAGGCAAGTTGCTCTGGCAGTCCCCAACTTTACATAGTCATGGCGGTGCAGGGTAGCATCATACTTGTCCGCAAAGCTGGCAGCCTCTTCTACTGACTTGGTTTTGCGATCCAGGACCCACTCCTTAACTTCTACTGGGAAAAGGGAGATGAATTGCTCCTGTAGCATAAGGTCCTTTAATGCATCAAAGTTCCTCACTTGCAATCTCTTCAGCCATTGCTGCAGCAGAGTTGCTAACTATGCAGACAGTCTGACATAAATATCACAGGCATTACGAGTTAGACCCCTGAACTTCTGCCTGTAGGCTTCCGAGGTGATGTTAAACCGGGCCAGCAATGCCTTTTTAATTTCCGCGTAGTTCCTATCCATCTTCCATGGGAGGTCAGTGCTTTTCCCCGGTCGATGGGGATTTGCATCAACTGACACGGGCTGGTGAGTGAGCTTCACTAACTCCAACTGGAGCTTGCGATCAGCCTCTGTGTCCTCTCTTTCCATAGCAGCTTGGTGTTCAACAGACTCTCGTGTATTAAACTGCTCCATAAGCTGCAGCAACACCACTTGGTCGGGCTCTTTCCCATACTTCAGAGCCAACGTCAAATACAGATCCAAGGCTGAGACTCCACTGGAAGCATTGGAGGAGGCTGATTCATCATCGGCGGGCCCCACACTCTCCAGGGTCAGCTGCCCTACATCCTCAGACCTGGAATACGATTAATTTCCCCCATCTCTTTGCTGCTGCTGCTCTGTGTCCATCAAGGCTTGGATCTATTCCCTGGACTGGCCCTCGCTGGGCAGACTCTGCTCCAGACACCGTACCACAAGAACTTCCTTTCTGAGCTTGTTGTAGTTTGCGGCCATCTTTTGCCAAAAAAAAAAAAAACAGCGGTGGGGAACAGAAATTGTTTTCACTGTGTGACTTTTACTAATATGAGCTATGCATTCTGGTATCTGGTGAATTTCATTCACTTATGTTTTCAAAATAAAAATTTACTTTTTTGATATCCCACAGCTGCCTACCAGTCTGTCATGATTCTAGCGTGATGATTGTCCAGATACACCGACCTGAGAACTGCTGCCCATGAAACTTTACTGATTACCTCAGTATGTGTGTGTGGTAATTCAACACGGTAACTACCACTAGCAGAAGTACCTTTTGGGTCAAGCCCAGGGTAAGCTCCTGCTCTCACCTGCACACACATTAATACTTAAAAAATTAGGTAACATGAGCCTCTCAGAGTTTGGGTGTAAAACACAGAATCCAGAAATTAAATTAAGATTTTTAATTCAAGTAAAAACTTCAAAGCTTATAGTTACAGAAAAAGAATGATTACAAGAATTTAATAGTGTAAATAGTCACATCAGTACTCACAATTTCAAGAAATAAAAATAAGGAGAAAAACAACATTCAAGTCACCTGCAGAACAGAATGCTGTAGAGCAGTTGTGACCAATGTTTGGCTCTTGAGCCACATGTGGCTCTTTCTTCTCACTAATGTGGCTACTGACAGTCTGTACTCTACACACTTTGACACGCGGCCGGCTCCCACCTTGCAGGGCTGCTGAGAGTGGAGGCAGGAGTACCACGCCGGCACTACCTCATGACCACGTTCCCTGCCCTGTCTAGGACTCCTGCCGTTGCTGTGAAGAAGCGGCACCTGTTGTGGTTTCACGGTACGCCGGCTCACTGTCATGCTACCAGTGACCGGAGAGGGGAGAGATAGAGGGAGAGGATGCTAAAAGACACAGTGTGAAGGGGGGCAGGCTAAGAGGCACAAAGTGAAGGTAAAGCAGACTGAAAGACACAGAGTGAAAAAGGAGCATGCTGAGAGACACAGAATAAATCGGGGGCAGGCTGAAAGGCACAAAGTGAAGGGGGAGACTGTGAGGCTGTGTTATTTCAGTGTATTATATGTGGATCTTTATTGTTTCATTGTTTCTCGCCCCCCAATGTGACTAAAAATGGGGGTGTGACACATGGTCATGCTCCTACAAACGTCACACCAAAGGTGGGTGCACAACAATGGGGTGTAGCCTTGTGCCAGGCCCCACTTTTTGCACACGCACCTTTGGTGTGAGCATAATACCGGCTCTTTGAGTTGACTACAGATATTTTTGCACTCTTTCCCTCTGACTGGTTGGCCACCCCTGCTGTAGAGTGAGGACTCTCTTCATAACCTGGTATCATTATAGGACCCAGTCTTTCACTGGACCACCTCAACAATAATGAATAATTTGCAGAGTCAGTTTCCCAATTCACATACAGCCCCCCCTCTTGGTATTCCTTGACTGTATTGAGTCTCAGCTTACACTTTGGGGTTTCTGAGTCATTCTGGCAGGGGTGGATTCCCTTATCAATAATTGCTTGTTTGAAGCTGGCGAACTAGGATTGTGTACACAAACTGGACTTCTTTTTACAATAGGCAAGGAAGAAAGTATCACACCTTGGTAGACAATGTGTCTTTTCTGCATTACATGGTAGACTCCTGCGGTGCTATACACAAACTTCGACCTCTAATTACTGTCCCATACAGGATTTTAGGGCTAATTAGCATCTGTCTCTGGACTTCAGGTGGATATGAGATCAATTAACTTTTTACCATTTGACACGCAAAGATTGAATTTGTTCAATACCTTTATATATCAGGCAACGCAAATAATACAATTGTTTAATCATGCCCAGTCCGATATAACCTTGGGTACTACACTGCCAGCATTTGGAACTCTGCACCCTCACTGATGATATAATGGCATCATGCAGAGGGGCACGGCCACCGAGTGAATGGTAAGTGTAACCAAAGAACACTCCAGCTGGTCTGCGCAGGGTGCTGTTCTAGGGGGGTCATTCCGACCCATTCGCTCGCTGCGTTTTAATGGAGCAGAGCGAATGGGTCCCTGCTGCGCATTTGCTGGCGCCGTAGTGCGCCTGCGCATGCGGGACGGCCGAAGGCCGCCGCAGGGATACAATCGCCTCTGCCTGATTGACAGGCAGAGGCGATCGATGGGCAGGAGGGGGCGAAACGGCTGCGTTTAGCCGCCATTTCGTAGGCACAATCCGGCCAACGCAGGCGTGGCTGGACAGAACTGGGGGCGGCCTGCAGTGGCTGCGTGACGTTATACGCAGTCGCTGCTGGCCAGGGAGCGAGGAGTAGCTCCCGGCCAGCACGCTAGAGCTGCGCTGGCCGGGAGTTACTCCTGAAGTGCAAAGGCATCGCCGCTGTGCGATGCCTTTGCACTTCTGCGAGGGGGGCCGGACTGACATGCGGGGCGGACTAGCCCCATGCTGGGCGACCCCCGCATGTCAGGAAAGATGATCGTATCTGTGCAAAATTTTGCACAGCTACGATCAACTCGGAATGACCCCCTAGGAACACTGCTAGCCACATGCAGAGCCTGTGCTTAGCAGTGACGGTACAGAGGCACTGCTTACTTACAGCTAGCAGGGCCGGCTCTAGGCACGTTCGACTAGAGCGGCCGCGAGGGGCGCCACCCTTAATGGGCGCCGCGCGCTGGCGCCGCCATAGTCTTACCTGGAGCCGGCCCTGTACACTGCAGGCAGCTCTCCCCGCCGTCCCCGGCCTTTCAAAACTGTGCGCTGCGCTGCGCGGCGCCGGCGTCTGACGTCAGACGCCAGACGCCGCGCAGCGCGCACCAAGCGGCCGGGAACAGTCGGTGGCCCTCAGGCTCAACAGCAGCACGTCCCCTCCCAGCGCCGCCGCAGGTATGTTGGGATCGTCGGGGCCGGGCACTGTGTGTGGGGGCACTGGCACTGTGTGTGGGGGCACTGGCACTGTGTGGGGGCACTGGCACTGTGGGGGCACTGGCACTATGTGGGGGCATTGGCACTGTGTGGGGGCATATCTGCACTGTGGGGGCACTGGCACTGTGTGGGGGCATATCTGCACTGTGGGGGCACTGGCACTGTGTGGGGGCATATCTGTCGCTGTGGGGTCATATCTGCACTGTGGGGGCATTTATAAATCTTGCACTGTGGGGGCATTTATGTATCTGGCACTGTGGGGGCATTTATCTGGCACTGGGGGGCATTCATTTATCTGGCACTGCGGGGGGGGCATTTATCTGTGCACTGTGAGGGGGCATTAATGTATCTGGCACTGTGGGGGCATTTCTGGCACTGTGGGGGCATATCTGTGCTGTGGGGGCATTTATGTATCTGCACTGTGGGGGCATGTATGTATCTGGCACTGTGGGGGCATTTCTGTATCTGGCACTGTGGGGGCATTTCTGTATCTGGCACTGTGGGGGTATATCTGCACTGTGGGGGCACTTATTTATCTGGCACTGTGGGGGGCATTTATTTATCTGGCACTGTGGGGGCATATCTGGCACTGTGGGGGCATATCTGGCACTGTGGGGGGCATATCTGGCACTGGGGCATATCTGGCACTGTGGGGGCATATCTGGCACTGGGGACATTAATGTATCTGACACTGTGGGGGGCAATAATGCATCTGGCACTGGGGGCATTTATGCATCTGGCAATGTGTGGGCATTTATGTATCTGGCACTGGGGGGCATTTATGAATCTGGCCCTGTGGGGGCATATCTGGCACTGTGGGGGCAATTTTATATATGGCACTGTGGGGACATATCTGGCACTGTGTGGGCATTTTTATATCTGGCACTGTGGGGGCACTTATGTATCTGGCACTCTGTGGCCATTTATGTAGCTGGCACTGCTGGGGGGGGGGCATGTCGCGTGTAGCTGGCACTGCTGGGGAGCATGTCGCGTGTAGCTGGCACTGCTGGGGAGCATGTCGCGTGTAGCTGGCACTGCTGGGGAGCATGTCGCGTGTAGCTGGCACTGCTGGGGAGCATGCCGCTGGCACTGCTGGGGGGCATGTCGCGTGTAGCTGGCACTGCTGGGGGGCATGTCGCGTGTAGCTGGCACTGCTGGGGGGCATGTCGCGTGTAGCTGGCACTGCTGGGGGGCATGTCGCGTGTAGCTGGCACTGCTGGGGGGCATGTCGCGTGTAGCTGGCACTGCTGGGGGGCATGTCGCGTGTAGCTGGCACTGCTGGGGAGCATGTCGCGTGTAGCTGGCACTGCTGGGGGGCATGTCGCGTGTAGCTGGCACTGCTGGGGGGCATGTCGCGTGTAGCTGGCACTGCTGGGGGGCTTGTCGCGTGTAGCTGGCACTGCTGGGGGGCTTGTCGCGTGTAGCTGGCACTGCTGGGGGGCTTGTCGCATGTAGCTGGCACTGCTGGGGGGCATGTCGCGTGTAGCTGGCACTGCTGGGGGGCATGTCGCGTGTAGCTGGCACTGCTGGGGGGCATGTCGCGTGTAGCTGGCACTGCTGGGGGGCTTGTCGCGTGTAGCTGGCACTGCTGGGGGGCTTGTCGCGTGTAGCTGGCACTGCTGGGGGGCATGTCGCGTGTAGCTGGCACTGCTGGGGGGCGTGTCATGTAGTGTTCCCGCTAGGCGTCTGTGGCTAGGCAATGTGTCTCAGTGCTGTGCCTGGCGCAAAGTGTATAGGAGGTTCTACCTGGTGCAGTGTGTATTAGCTGCACTACTGTGTGGTGTAATGCAAATTGCCACTATTATGTGGCCACGTACCTTCCCCACGAAGTAACTCCCCTTAATTTTTGCTGCGCGCCTTCGGCGCGCACTGTCCATTCTTTGACATATAGGTATGGGAACAACAAGCAGTATGTACATCATTTTGCCCTCCTAACTTAAAAATGTGCCCTCCCTGTGATCAGCACCATGCCCTAAAAAGTGAACACTATCATGTGTAGCTGGCACTGCTGCGGGGCATGTCATGTGTAGCTGGCACTGCTGCGGGGCATGTCATGTGTAGCTGGCACTGCTGCGGGGCATGTCATGTGTAGCTGGCACTGCTGCGGGGCATGTCATGTGTAGCTGGCACTATACTGGAGACATTGTGTGTAAGGAACACTACTGTGGCTATGTGTAAGGCTGCTAATTGTGTGAAAATATGTTTATAGTTTGATGATATGAAGTTATGAGGCCACGCCCACTTTCCAGAGGCCACACCCACTTTTCCGGGAGCGCGCGCGCCGAAGGCGCGCGCATGGGGGGGGGGGGGGGGGCGCTTTTACATTTTCTCGCTCAGGGTGCTAGTAGGCCTGGAGCCGGCCCTGACAGCTAGTTATTAGCCTGCTAAGCATTATTCATGCCATCCTCTGATAACCACAGTACCATGTACTGTAGATGTGACTGCTTTACAGAGTTTCCTGTTACTACAAGGGATAACACTTCTAGAAAGTAGTAGCTAAATAGTAGCTAGAACCTAATTGGTTGATATGGGCTTCACTTCCACTTTTCCTTTTTAGAAGTTGTAGTAGACCTACCCCTCACTGTAAAACGAAATACAAATAAAAATGTAAAGGAGATTAAATTATCAATAGAGGATACGGGTTAGCACAAGGTTAAAGCACATTTCATCCATAAAATACATATTTTCCTTACACAGCAGTAGTAAGCATTTTCAGTATCATTAAATGGCAACAGTAAACCTGACCTTCCAGTTAGAAGTGGATACAGAAAGGTGTATAAAAAGAAGACTGTAACATTTACAGAATAATTTACTTTTTGTGTAAACAGCAAAAAAAAGTTTTGAACATTTACAGCCTGGTGTAATCTATGTGAATTAATTGCATCTACTTTGCTTAAAGGGAAAATACACCCTATTTAAGATATAAGGAATGTTTCTTTCCACTTCATGTACCTAGAATACTGAATTAAACATATGCACATATATTATTCTGCACAAAGACCCCTAATCCTCTGCATATTTGTATTAACTAATGAGTGGAAGGTGCAGTTCTATTCCAGTCCCTTGGCTGTGACTAACTAAATAAAAACTATACTGTATTTTTTATTTTTTTAAATGTACCACTCATAGGGGTATATTCAAATGAAGTCGGATCCATTCCGACATGCATTTGTTGGAATGGATCCGACCAGGGCTATTCAAATGGCCATCTCAATTCGACTTTTAAAAAAGTCGAATTGAGATGAGGGAGCAGAGAGGGGGAGACGGGGGAGAGCCGCGGGGAGCAGGGGGAGAGCAGCGCTACAGCAGCGTTGTAGGAGGATGTGGCACCGCCGCCAGACCTCACGGCAGCGTCCACCCAGCTCCAGCAAGCGAGACCTCGCTTACTGGAGCCAGGTGGACGCTACCGTGAGCGGTGGCTGTGCCACATTCTCCTGCATATGCTGTGCTGCAGCCACTTCTCTCCTCCACCCCCCCCCCCACCCCCATCTCTTCCTCTCCTCCTCTCAGCTCCCTCATGTCCCTCATTTTAAACCGATAGGTTTTGGCTTCGTTTCCGACAGAAGCACGTGGATCAGCAGCTATTCCGCCGATCCACGTGCTTTCCAACAATTCGAATTCCCCTAGCTATTGGATAATTTTGAGCTATATTGAATAGGTCGGAACCCCTTCCGAACTCAAAAAAATTGAAAACTGACGTCTTTCCAACAGACGGCAGCTTTCGACTTCAACTGAATATACCCCATAGTCATTATTTGTTTCATAGACATGAAGAACCACAACTTTGATATGCCACATTAACAGGACCTGTGAATAATAATCTTGATAATAAAGCACTCATGTTGTGTGTTGCTTAGGTCTACTGTGCTTCTTTGCATTCAGCCACACACAGGCCAGGATGTAATGATATAATGAAGTCCGAGATCTGCAGCCGTCACAGCTGCTCGGTGACAACATTTGAGGGGGTGACATCATATTAGCAGAGCATTTCTGATGTTTTGGTGTCACCCCCTTGGATGGTGTCATCTGGTACAACCCACACCCCACTAGAGATAATTCTGAATGTATAGAATGTAAGGGTCGAAGTTAATTTCCCAAAGGTTGGGATCCCAGCGGTCAGGAGACCGACGTTGGAATCCCGACAGCTGTTGAAATAACGATGGTCGGAATTCCGACAAACGCTCAGTATTCCCTCTTGGTTGGTGGGTCCACGCCTCCAACCAAGGAAGCATATAATAGTGTGGCGAACAAAGCGAGCCATCCGGTCCAAAGCATGGAGAGCACAGCGAGCCCACGAGGGGACTCATTGCAACGCTGTCAGTATTCCGACTGTCTCCTGACCGCCGGGATCCTGACCGTCGGGAAATCATACAGAAGCCGAATGTAAAGCCAAGGGCATGCAGTGTTAATATACTGCCCAATGGAACAACAGAGAGAATTAGTTTTAGCGCTCAAAAGTGCTTCAACATTCAATCATAGGTGACCTGAATAAGTTATAAAAAAAAGGATGATGTTTGGGTGAAGTGATATATAGGTACATTAATTCCACTGAAGGCAGCTCAGCCCTTATTAAGTTAATGCAGAATGTCAATTGTTTAACCAATATCATAAGTTCAATAACATTTAAAACCTTAGTTTAACTTTAACAGATAACTGTAACAACTCATTATTATTATTATTATTATTATTATCCTTTATATGGTGCCACAAGGGATCCGCAGAGCCCATTACAGACTACATAAACAAATGAGCACAACAAGAAAACAGCACTTACAGTTCAAGACAATATAGGACAAGTACAGAAAACCAAGGGTTAGGTTTTTTTCAAAGAGAGTATGGAGTATAAGATAGTGTGAGAGAAGGAAAGGTACATGAGGAGAGCTTATCATCATCATCGTGATCATCTACTGGCTTGTATACTTTATGTCTTCCATTAGGTTTCATTATATACAGTACATCACTCTATGGGGTAAATTTACTAACATTCGTAATTTTCCGTTTGAGGTCAAAGTTCAATCACGAATGACATCGAAAGTGTAAATATGCAACTTTTTGAATTGATTACGACTAATTTACTAAGCTGCCGTATTCTGCATTTTCGGTTTTTCCGATGTCGATGTCATTCGTTTTTTTAGGCAGTGTTTTACGTAGGTGACTTGTAAAACACTGCCGACTTTAATACAATGAATCTCAGCCGGATCTGAGAGATCCGTGCAGGGCTTCATTGTGTACCTTGTAAAAAAAATAAAAAATGTTTAAACTTAAAAAAAAAATTGCGTGGGGTCCCCCCTCCTAAGCCAAACCAGCCTCGGGCTCTTTGAGCCGGCCCTGGTTGCAAAAATATGGGGAAAAAATTGACAGGGGTTCCCCCATATTTAAGCAACCAGCACCGGGCTCTGCGCCTGGTCCTGGTTCCAAAAATACGGGGGACAAAAAGCGTAGGGGTCCCCCGTATTTTTAAAACCAGCACCGGGCTACACTAGCTGGACAGATAATGCCACAGCCGGGGGTCACTTTTATACAGTGCCTTGCGGCCGTGGCATCAAATATCCAACTAGTCACCCCTGGCCGGGGTACCCTGGGGGAGTGGGGACCCCTTCAATCAAGGGGTCCCCCCCCCCAGCCACGCAAGGGCCAGGGGTGAAGCCCGAGGCTGTCCCCCCCATCCAATGGGCTGCGGATGGGGGGCTGATAGCCTTTGTTGAAAGTTACGAATATTGTTTTTAGTAGCAGTACTACAAGTCCCAGCAAGCCTCCCCCGCAAGCTGGTACTTGGAGAACCACACGTACCAGCATGCGGCGGAAAACCGGGCCCGCTGGTACCTGTAGTACTACTACTAAAAAAATACCCCAATAAAGACATTACACACACACCTTGAAAGTATAACTTTAATGCATACATACACACCACCATATACACATACTTACCTTATGTTCACACGAGGGTCGGTCCTCTTCTCCATGTAGAATCCAAGGTGTACCTGTTGAAAAAATCCTACTCACCAAATCCAGTGTAGAGGGCTCCTCGGGTAATCCATTTGTAATCCACGTACTTGTAAAAATAAAAAACGGGACACCCGACCACGAACTGAAAGGGGCCCCATGTTTTCACATGGGACCCCTTTCCCCGAATGCCAGAAACCCCCTCTGACTGATGTCTAAGTGGGTTTCTTCAGCCAATCAGGGAGCGCCACGTTGTGGCACCCTCCTGATCGGCTGTGTGCTCCTGTACTGTCTGACAGGCGGCACACGGCAGTGTTACAATGTAGCGCCTATGCGCTCCATTGTAACCAATGGTGGGAACTTTGTGGTCAGCGGTTGACCGAAAGTGACCTCACCGCTGACCACAAAGTTCCCACCATTGGTTACAATGGAGCGCATAGGCGCTACATTGTAACACTGCCGTGTGCCGCCTGTCAGACAGTACAGGAGCACACAGCCGATCAGGAGGGTGCCACAACGTGGCGCTCCCTGATTGGCTGAAGAAACCCACTTAGACATCAGTCAGAGGGGGTTTCTGGCATTCGGGGAAAGGGGTCCCATGTGAAAACATGGGGCCCCTTTCAGTTCGTGGTCGGGTGTCCCGTTTTTTTATTTTTACAAGTACGTAGATTACAAATGGATTACCCGAGGAGCCCTCTACACTGGATTGGTGAGTAGGATTTTTTCAACAGGTACACCTTGGATTCTACATGGAGAAGAGGACCGACCCTCGTGTGAACATAAGGTAAGTATGTGTATATGGTGGTGTGTATGTATGCATTAAAGTTATACTTTCAAGGTGTGTGTGTAATGTCTTTATTGGGGTATTTTTTTAGTAGTAGTACTACTACAGGTACCAGCGGGCCCGGTTTTCCGCCGCATGCTGGTACTTGTGGTTCTCCAAGTACCAGCTTGCGGGGGAGGCTTGCTGGGACTTGTAGTACTGCTACTAAAAACAATATTCATAACTTTCAACAAAGGCTATCAGCCCCCCATCCGCAGCCCATTGGATGGGGGGACAGCCTCGGGCTTCACCCCTGGCCCTTGGGTGGCTGGGGGGGGACCCCTTGATTGAAGGGGTCCCCACTCCCCTAGGGTACCCCGGCCAGGGGTGACTAGTTGGATATTTGATGCCACTGCCGCAAGGCACTGTATAAAAGTGACCCCCGGCTGTGGCATTATCTGTCCAGCTAGTGGAGCCCGGTGCTGGTTTCAAAAATACGGGGGACCCCTACGCTTTTTGTCCCCCGTATTTTTGGAACCAGGACCAGGCGCAGAGCCCGGTGCTGGTTGCTTAAATATGGGGGAACCCCTGTCAATTTTGTTCCCATATTTTTGCAACCAGGGCCGGCTCAAAGAGCCCGAGGCTGGTTTGGTTTAGGAGGGGGGACCCCACGCATTTTTTTTTTGAAAAATTAAAACATTTCCCACCCCTTCCCACTGAAAAACATGCACGGATCTCATGGATCCGTGCATGCCTATACAAACACGGGATAAAAAAGCAGGTCTGTTTTTTTTTAGCACTTTTTCACGATTTGTATTTCATCACGGCAGTGTTTGGCTATTGTCGGCAGTGTTTGTGTTTTGCACTTTTTAGTAAATGACCGATTTCTACCAAATTGCAGGCGTATTTGACCGATGGTGTATTGATTCGTGATTTTTTCCTAGGGCTTCCAAAATATTACGAATGCCCTCATCACTGCCGTGATTTTTGCTTAGTAAATTACCGAGATGACACTTTGAAGAAAAAACGGCATCTCGGTCAAAATCGGGACCTTAGTAAATATACCCCTATATGTCTGTCCTTTTCCAGTGTTTTTCAGCAATTTATTTATGTAATCGGGCAGTGTTGTTTTCATCACTGAAATTGCTCATTGGATTCAATTATACAGTACAGGTTGATTATCCCTTATCCAAAATGCTTGGGACCAGAAGTATTTATACCATGAGATATCATGGCGATGGGACCCAAGTCTAAGCACAAAATGCATTTGTGTTTCATATACACCTTATACACACAGCCTGAAGGTAATTTTAGCCAATATTTTTAATAACTTTTTGCACTAAACAAAGTGTGTGTACATACACACAATTCATTTATGTTTCATATACACCTTATACACACAGCCTGAAGGTCTTATAATTAGAGATGTGCACCGGAAATTTTTCGGGTTTTGTGTTTTGGTTTTCGGTTCGGTTCCGCGGCCGTGTTTTGGGTTCGACCGCGTTTTGGCAAAACCTCACCGATTTTTTTTTGTCGGATTCGGGTGTGTTTTGGATTCGGGTGTTTTTTTCAAAAAACACTAAAAAACAGCTTAAATCATAGAATTTGGGGGTCATTTTGATCCCAAAGTATTATTAACCTCAAAAACCATAATTTACACTCATTTTCAGTCTATTCTGAATACCTCACACCTCACAATATTATTTTTAGTCCTAAAATTTGCACCGAGGTCGCTGGATGACTAAGCTAAGCGACCCTAGTGGCCGACACAAACACCTGGCCCATCTAGGAGTGGCACTGCAGTGTCACGCAGGATGTCCCTTCCAAAAAACCCTCCCCAAACAGCACATGACGCAAAGAAAAAAAGAGGCGCAATGAGGTAGCTGTGTGAGTAAGCTAAGCGACCCTAGTGGCCGACACAAACACCTGGCCCATCTAGGAGTGGCACTGCAGTGTCACGCAGGATGTCCCTTCCAAAAAACCCTCCCCAAACAGCACATGACGCAAAGAAAAAAAGAGGCGAAATGAGGTAGCTGTGAGAGTAAGATAAGCGACCCTAGTGGCCGACACAAACACCGGGCCAATCTAGGAGTGGCACTGCAGTGTCACGCAGGATGTCCCTTCCAAAAAACCCTCCCCAAACAGCACATGACGCAAAGAAAAAAAGAGGCGCAATGAGGTAGCTGTGTGAGTAAGCTAAGCGACCCTAGTGGCCGACACAAACACCGGGCCCATCTAGGAGTGGCACTGCAGTGGCACGCAGGATGGCCCTTCCAAAAAACCCTCCCCAAACAGCACATGACGCAAAAAATTTAATTAAGAAAAATTAATTAATTAATTAAATTAAGAAAAATTAAAGAAAAAAGAGGTGCAAGATGGAATTGTCCTTGGGCCCTCCCACCCACCCTTATGTTGTATAAACAGGACATGCACACTTTAACCAACCCATCATTTCAGTGACAGGGTCTGCCACACGACTGTGACTGAAATGACGGGTTGGTTTGGACCCCCACCAAAAAAGAAGCAATTAATCGCTCCTTGCACAAACTGGCTCTACAGAGGCACGATCTCCACCTCATCATCATCCTCCGATATATCACCGTGTACATCCCCCTCCTCACAGATTATCAATTCGTCCCCACTGGAATCCACCATCTCAGCTCCCTGTGTACTTTGTGGAGGCAATTGCTGCTGGTCAATGTCTCCACGGAGGAATTGATTATAATTCATTTTAATGAACATCATCTTCTCCACATTTTCTGGATGTAACCTTGTACGCCGATTGCTGACAAGGTGAGCGGCGGCACTAAACACTCTTTCGGAGTACACACTTGTGGGAGGGCAACTTAGGTAGAATAAAGCCAGTTTGTGCAAGGGCCTCCAAATTGCCTCTTTTTCCTGCCAGTATAAGTACGGACTGTGTGACGTGCCTACTTGGATGCGGTCACTCATATAATCCTCCACCATTCTTTCAATGGTGAGAGAATCATATGCAGTGACAGTAGACGACATGTCCGTAATCGTTGTCAGGTCCTTCAGTCCGGACCAGATGTCAGCATCAGCAGTCGCTCCAGACTGCCCTGCATCACCGCCAGCGGGTGGGCTCGGAATTCTGAGCCTTTTCCTCGCACCCCCAGTTGCGGGAGAATGTGAAGGAGGAGATGTTGACAGGTCGAGTTCCGCTTGACTTGACAATTTTGTCACCAGCAGGTCTTTGAACCCCAGCAGACTTGTGTCTGCCGGAAAGAGAGATCCAAGGTAGGCTTTAAATCTAGGATCGAGCACGGTGGCCAAAATGTAGTGCTCTGATTTCAACAGATTGACCACCCGTGAATCCTTGTTAAGCGAATTAAGGACTCCATCCACAAGTCCCACATACCTAGCGGAATCGCTCCGTGTTAGCTCTTCCTTCATTGTCTCCAGCTTCTTCTGTAAAAGCCTGATGAGGGGAATGACCTGACTCAGGCTGGCAGTGTCTGAACTGACTTCACGTGTGGCAAGTTCAAAGGGCATCAGAACCTTGCACAATGTTGAAATCATTCTCCACTGCGCTTGAGACAGGTGCATTCCACCTCCTATATCGTGCTCAATTGTATAGGCTTGAATGGCCTTTTGCTGCTCCTCCAACCTCTGAAGCATATAGAGGGTTGAATTCCACCTCGTTACCACTTCTTGCTTCAGATGATGGCAGGGCAGGTTCAGTTGTTTTTGATGGTGCTCCAGTCTTCTGTACGTGGTGCCTGTACGCCGAAAGTGTCCCGCAATTCTTCTGGCCACCGACAGCATCTCTTGCACGCCCCTGTCGTTTTTTTAAAAATTCTGCACCACCAAATTCAAGGTATGTGCAAAACATGGGACGTGCTGGAATTTGCCCATATTTAATGCACACACAATATTGCTGGCGTTGTCCGATGCCACAAATCCACAGGAGAGTCCAATTGGGGTAAGCCATTCCGCAATGATCTTCCTCAGTTGCCGTAAGAGGTTTTCAGCTGTGTGCGTATTCTGGAAAGCGGTGATACAAAGCGTAGCCTGCCTAGGAAAGAGTTGGCGTTTGCGAGATGCTGCTACTGGTGCCGCCGCTGCTGTTCTTGCGGCGGGAGTCCATACATCTACCCAGTGGGCTGTCACAGTCATATAGTCCTGACCCTGCCCTGCTCCACTTGTCCACATGTCCGTGGTTAAGTGGACATTGGGTACAACTGCATTTTTTAGGACACTGGTGAGTCTTTTTCTGACGTCCGTGTACATTATCGGTATCGCCTGCCTAGAGAAGTGGAACCTAGATGGTATTTGGTAACGGGGGCACACTACCTCAAGAAATTGTCTAGTTCCCTGTGAACTAACGGCGGATACCGGACGCACGTCTAACACCAACATAGTTGTCAAGGCCTCAGTTATCCGCTTTGCAGCAGGATGACTGCTGTGATATTTCATCTTCCTCGCAAAGGATTGTTGGACAGTCAATTGCTTACTGGAAGTAGTACAAGTGGGCTTACGACTTCCCCTCTGGGATGACCATCGACTCCCAGCAGCAACAACAGCAGCGCCAGCAGCAGTAGGCGTTACACGCAAGGATGCATCGGAGGAATCCCAGGCTGGAGAGGAATCGTCAGAATTGCCAGTGACATGGCCTGCAGGACTATTGGCATTCCTGGGGAAGGAGGAAATTGACACTGAGGGTGTTGGTGGGGTGGTTTGCGTGAGCTTGGTTACAAGAGGAAGGGATTTACTGGTCAGTGGACTGCTTCCGCTGTCACCCAAAGTTTTTGAACTTGTCACTGACTTATTATGAATGCGCTGCAGGTGACGTATAAGGGAGGATGTTCCGAGGTGGTTAACGTCCTTACCCCTACTTATTACAGCTTGACAAAGGCAACACACGGCTTGACAAATGTTGTCCGCATTTCTGGTGAAATACTTCCACACCGAAGAGCTGATTTTTTTGGTATTTTGACCAGGCATGTCAATGGCCCTATTCCTCCCACGGACAACAGGTGTCTCCCCGGGTGCCTGACTTAAACAAACCACCTCACCATCAGAATCCTCCTGGTCAATTTCCTCCCCAGCGCCAGCAACACCCATATCCTCCTCATCCTGGTGTACTTCAACACTGACATCTTCAATCTGACTATCAGGAACTGGACTGCGGGAGCTCCTTCCAACACTTGCAGGGGGCGTGCAAATGGTGGAAGGCGCATGCTCTTCACGTCCAGTGTTGGGAAGGTCAGGCATCGCAACCGACACAATTGGAGTCGGACTCTCCTTGTGGATTTGGGATTTCGAAGAACGCACAGTTCTTTGCGGTGCTACTGCTTTTGCCAGCTTGAGTCTTTTCATTTTTCTAGCGAGAGGCTGAGTGCTTCCATCCTCATGTGAAGCTGAACCACTAGCCATGAACATAGGCCAGGGCCTCAGCCGTTCCTTGCCACTCCGTGTGGTAAATGGCATATTGGCAAGTTTACGCTTCTCCTCCGACAATTTTATTTTAGGTTTTGGAGTCCTTTTTTTACTGATATTTGGTGTTTTGAATTTTACATGCTCTGTACTATGACATTGGGCATCGGCCTTGGCAGACGACGTTGCTGGCATTTCATCGTCTCGGCCATGACTAGTGGCAGCAGCTTCAGCACGAAGTGGAAGTGGATCTTGATCTTTCCCTAATTTTGGAACCTCAACATTTTTGTTCTCCATATTTTAATAGGCACAACTAAAAGGCACCTCAGGTAAACAATGGAGATGGATGGATGGATACTAGTATACTTATGGATGGACTGCCGAGTGCCGACACAGAGGTAGCTACAGCCGTGGACTACCGTACTGTGTCTGCTGCTAATATAGACTGGATGATAATGAGATGAAATCAATATAATATCACTAGTACTGCAGCCGAACAGGTATGTATATTTATTATGTAATGACTGATGACGGACCTGCTGGACACTGTCAGCTCAGCAGCACCGCAGACTGCTACAGTAAGCTACTATACTATAGTAGTATGTACAAAGAAGAAAGAAAAAAAAAACCACGGGGAGGTGGTATACAATTATGGATGGACTGCCGAGTGCCGACACAAAGGTAGCTACAGCCGTGGACTACCGTACTGTGTCTGCTGCTAATATAGACTGGATGATAATGAGATGAAATCAATATAATATCACTAGTACTGCAGCCGGACAGGTATGTATATTTATTATGTAATGACTGATGACGGACCTGCTGGACACTGTCAGCTCAGCAGCACCGCAGACTGCTACAGTAAGCTACTATACTATAGTAGTATGTACAAAGAAGAAAGAAAAAAAATAAACCACGGGGAGGTGGTATACAATTATGGATGGACTGCCGAGTGCCGACACAGAGGTAGCTACAGCCGTGGACTAACGTACTGTGTCTGCTGCTAATATAGACTGGATGATAATGAGATGAAATCAATATAATATCACTAGTACTGCAGCCGGACAGGTATGTATATTTATTATGTAATGACTGATGACGGACCTGCTGGACACTGTCAGCTCAGCAGCACCGCAGACTGCTACAGTAAGCTACTATACTATAGTAGTATGTACAAAGAAGAAAGAAAAAAAAAAAACCACGGGGAGGTGGTATACAATTATGGATGGACTGCCGAGTGCCGACACAGAGGTAGCTACAGCCGTGGACTAACGTACTGTGTCTGCTGCTAATATAGACTGGATGATAATGAGATGAAATCAATATAATATCACTAGTACTGCAGCCGGACAGGTATGTATATTTATTATGTAATGACTGATGACGGACCTGCTGGACACTGTCAGCTCAGCAGCACCGCAGACTGCTACAGTAAGCTACTATACTATAGTAGTATGTACAAAGAAGAAAGAAAAAAAAAAAACCACGGGGAGGTGGTATACAATTATGGATGGACTGCCGAGTGCCGACACAGAGGTAGCTACAGCCGTGGACTAACGTACTGTGTCTGCTGCTAATATAGACTGGATGATAATGAGATGAAATCAATATATATGTATATATAATATCACTAGTACTGCAGCCGGACAGGTAAATATATTTATTATGTAATGACTGATGACGGACCTGCTGGACACTGTCAGCTCAGCAGCACCGCAGACTGCTACAGTAAGCTACTATAGTAGTATGTATAAAGAAGAATGGAAAAAAAAAAACCACGGGTAGGTGGTATACAATATTATATATATATATATATATATTATATACAATTATATATATATATATATTAAACTGGTGGTGGTGATTGATTATTAAACTGGTGGTCAGGTCACTGGTCACACTATCAGCAACTTGCAAGTAGTACTCCTAAGCAGACAATCACAAAATATATTATACTGGTCTGGTGGTCAGTGTGGTCACAATGGCAGTGTGGCACTGACTCTGGCAGCAAAAGTGTGCACTGTACGTTATATGTACTCCTGAGTCCTGCTCTCAGACTCTAACTGCTCCCCACTGTCAGTGTCTCCCCCACAAGTCAGATAATTAATACAGTCACACTATCTAATCTATATCACTTCAGCAAGTAGTAGTAGTATAGTAGTACTCCTCCTAATAATGCTCCCCAAAATTACTACTACTGTGTCTCTCTCTACTGTCTCACTCTCTTCTCTAAACGGAGAGGACGCCAGCCACGTCCTCTCCCTATGAATCTCAATGCACGTGTGAAAATGGCGGCGACGCGCGGCTCCTTATATAGAATCCGAGTCTCGCGATAGAATCCGAGCCTCGCGAGAATCCGACAGCGGGATGATGACGTTCGGGCGCGCTCGGGTTAACCGAGCAAGGCGGGAAGATCCAAGTCGCTCGGACCCGTGTAAAAAAACCTGAAGTTCGGGCGGGTTCGGATTCCGAGGAACCGAACCCGCTCATCTCTACTTATAATACAATATTTTTAATAACTTTGTGTATTAAACAAAGTTTGTATACATTGAGCCATCAGAAAACAAAGGTTTCACTATGTCACTCTCATTCAAAAAATTCAGTATTTCAGAATATTCCATATTTCGGAATATTTGGATATGGGATACTCAACCTGTATAATATAAAGAAAATGACATGACTGTGTTGTGTCCTAAGTCAACAATACATAAACAGACCATTTTCATGATATAACGTATGGCTTATAAGGGCAAAGGAAACCAAAGAAATTCTGTAAATCAAAATGTTAGTTCAATGTTACAGGATGACATGTATAAGACACAAGGCTGGATTAAGGGAAAGGGAAGGGGGCAGACTGGGGTATTCACCCTGGGGCCCTCACACAGGACCAATATGCAGACCCTTCAGACTCAGAGGGCAGACCCCCCAACTGGTGAAAACAGGTGCTGGACGGGGACTGCTGCATCTCTGTGTTCTGCATGCACAGTCAGTCCTGCATTCAACACAGAGCGGCTCCCAAGTGCCCTCATCAGCATCACGTGACACATCACTTCCGTGACGCTAAAGAGGGGACTCAGGAGCTGATCTGTGCTGTATGCATTGTGCATGCAGAAGTTGAACACATAGCTGGAAGCATTGAAGAGGAACTGACCATGGGAGGCAACGTGAGTACTCAGGAGCACAGAGGGGCCCGAAGCGTGTATACCATACAGGGGGGCACTTTGGGGCATTTGGGGGGGGGGCACCATGTGGCATTGTATGGGATATAGGGGGTCACTGCGGAGTAGAGTGTCAATATTATTGGAGGGGCCCCCACATGGCTTGATCTGGCTCTGATAAGACAAAAAACTACAGTCATCTGGTGGTATAAATCCCACTACAATATGCAGAGACTGTATAAGTGTAAGCAGTTCTTACAGGACAGAAGATGCTTGGCATCTGTACTGTACTCAGTGGCGTAAGTTCATCCCAGTTGCCCGGAGGCAAGATAAATATTGGTGCCCCCCCATATTTAGATATATATATGTATGTATGTGTGTATGTATGGAGTGTTCTGAAAATATATATATACTGTGTATATATACATTTCATTGTCTTTTATTTAAAATCACACATTTCTTAGCAGTCATATCCAGGATTAGAACCAATGACCTGTTATACTGACAGCAGACACTTTACTGATATAGCTAGTTGCTCCTGTACAGTAAGCATGAGAATTCTAACTATATGAAGTTATGTGTAATTGTCAGAGAAGTAACTTCATATAGTTAGCATTCTCATATTTCCTATACAGGAGCAAACAGCTTCATCAGTAAGGTGTCTGCTTCCAGTGTAATAGGTCGTGTTTTCTAATCCTGGGTGTGATACTTGTAAAATGTGTATCTACAGTATAATAAAAAGGGTGTGATTTGTAAGGTGCAGGGACCAGTGAGGAAGTTGGTCACTGAAGAGATAGTGGCCGCTATCAATTAACTTAATTCAACGGTGTTACAGAATGGGAGGTGCGGTGCCCCCTTCAGAGCAGGAGCCCGGCGGAAGATGACTCCGTTGCCTCACAGAGCTACGCCTCTGACTGTACTATAGAATAGGACTGCTTAATAGGTCCAGTCTGCTCGCCATACATACAAGATATGGAGTAAACTTGAAGAAACTCTTGTTCCCCTGACTGTGTAAAGTCTGTCATATTCTCTTCAACTTGTGTTGACCATAAGCAACCCAGAGGATCGGTTCATTGGGGGCAAAGAAGAGCAAGGTCACAGTAGACTAACCTTGTCGAACAGTTTTGAAATTGAAAGTCTGAAAGCCTCCTGTCAGGGCAGACGAATCAATAACATCCACACCATACTCGCTCTGGCTCCTTCTATACAATGTAATCCCCACCACCAGCACAGCCACGGCAATGACAGCAGCTCCCAGGCCAGAGTACAGGGCAATGTCACTAGCACTCTCAGCGCCTGTAGAGAAATGAAAGAAGTAGAGAAGAAGAAAAAACAAAGCTGATTACTTTTTGTAACTTGTTCCTCTAAATCCACAGAGCTGACGGACACGGCGGTGAAATGTCTATAATGAATCATTGCTCTGTAGTGCAGGGTTCTGCTTGAGTCAAGAGAGGATGTGTATCTTTTATCAAAACAATTGCTTACACTGTAATTCAGCAAAATATATATTAAAGGAATAAGCAGGATGGCTGTGAATGAAAACACGTTGGAGATGTCAGGCCAGCCGTATGTACACTTGGCAATCCAGTCACTGATCTGTTTACCTTACAATTTAATACGTGTCACTGGGCCTTAGAGCATAGGGTAAATTGTCATTGCTGAAAGGATCACGCACTGGAATGTAAAACCTTGGTTGCCATTAAGTGGCCACACCAAGGCCGTATCGACAGACACAATAGAAGTAGTACAAACAGTAGCACAACATATATTTATTTTTACTTTTTAAGTTCAGCTCACACAGCACTATGAAGTCACAGCGCTTTTATATGTATGTGAACAAACACAGTGGGCTACAGCACAAAGTTGTAGTACAAACAATAGAACAATATATTTTTGTTTTGCTACTTTGACAGCCCACACTGCAGGGTATCACAATGCTTATATGTGTGCAAATAAACGCAGTAGGGTACAGCAAACTTTTCACAATATTTTTTACTTTTTTATTAACTTTTTATTTTAAATCCGCAAATGACACTGAAGAGTCACACCGCTAATATTTGGAGTGGATGGACACAGCACAGCAGCCATTGACTGGAGTGGAAGGACAATGGATACAGTACAACACAGCAACAACCACTGACTGGAGTGTATGGACACATTACAATGGAGAAAGCACAGTTCAGAAGCCACTGACTGGAGTGGATGGACAGCGGACACAGCACAATGGAGACATCACAGCCCACTAGCCACTGACTGGAGCTGTCACAGATTGTCAATATTTAAATATTGAGCCAATAACAAACTAATCTATTAGTCCACTCAAAAAAAATCACTCCAGACATTGGCGTATCTGTAGTGGGTGCAGGGTGTGCCATGCACACAAGCTCCTGAGCCAAGGGGGCCCACACCGTACACCCATTACCCAATGACTTAACTTACTTTTCAGCCAACACTGGAGAAATAATCAGGACACTGGTGTTGTCGCCATTTGCCCAGTGATATGTGCAGTACAGAAATCACCAGGAACATGGTATCAGCCATTGTCTGTAGCTATGTGGATGCACAGTAGACACTGGCACAGTACCAGAGTCTTCTCAGCACCTGTGCCAATACGAGGAGGGGGATCTCCTCATAGAAAATTACCCTGACTCCAGATCACTTTTAAGTTTAACTGTTCATAGGAAAATACTGCATATACATAGCCATAAGCCTTAAGTATTTTGTGTGCTAAAGCTTTTCACATAAAGATTTCTTTTGTAGTTACACCACATAGTGTAAATGGTATGAATCTGAAATCCCTTGTAGACATTGATTATAGGCTACAGTACTCACATTTACTGTAGCCCCCGATATAATCTACCGCTCACTGGCGTGTCTATAATGGGTGCAAGGTATGCAGTGCACACAGGACCCAGCGTCTGGAGGGGCCCACATACCACACACCCTGCACCCATTTAATTATACTTACCACTCCATTGGCCCGGCTGCACAGCTGTAGATATCACTGGGACAATGACCGCCATGGCTATTTTCTGGTGAATTGCATATAGGTGATAGACATGTGCCCGAGAAACATGAGACCCACTCATGCACAGTAGAGTCTACTGCACTGCTAGAAAGGAGGGGGCCCTTTTGGAGCCTGCACCCTTTTCTCTTACAGCGCTTCTGCTACGGCTGCTGTTATCCAACAGTCATATGTAGAGGAGCCAAAAGGAAATGGGTATATGTGATGCATTATGCCAGGGAGACACAACCTCACAGTGCACGCCACAATAAATTACAGGGCCCTGAGGGGGTATGACCATGCTCCTACGATTCGCCTTACACCTAGTATAGTGGAGAGTCTCCCCAACACATTGAAATCTGTGACTGTGGAAATACCATGGTTCTATTACTGTAATGACATAAAAACATTTTAGGCCCCATATTATTGGAAAAGATATCCAATAATTGCGTAAAGACACCTGGAGTGGCAGCCTATTGATACACTAGAGATTTCCACCAATCTCCCATTAGATATAATTAACAAATTAAACAGAAAATTTGCACCACACTAGCACTATACCAGGAATCATACACTACAGCAAAAAGATGAATATAAGTAACCATACAAGTGAGTTCCAGGTCCTTATACACAGTCGAGTCAAATTATTATGACCATCAGCTACTAGCCCAAGTAACCGCTTCAGAGGCCCTTGGCCCGTAAGCCGGTAATCATCCCTTTTTTGCAACTAGGATAAATTGCCCATTTTACCCATAACAGCAACGAGTGATATGTGTGCAGACGGCCTATCGCACAACTTACATACCGACCAACCAGCGCACGACACGTGACATACTTCATGGGCTATGCGCTGCCAATGTCAAATGCAGGAGGTGGTCATAATTATGTGACTCGACCGTGTATAAAGAGCACCGTGAGGTGAGACTCTCACTCTTAGATTAAAGATGGTGCCATTTATACTGTACTGCAATGATTCTCCACTTGTTAGAATTTCTTTTCTCTGACGTCCTAGTGGATGCTGGGAACTCCGTAAGGACCATGGGGAATAGCGGGCCCTGAAGGAGACTGGGCACTCTAAGAAAGAATTAGGACTACCCGGTGTGCACTGGCTCCTCCCTCTATGCCCCTCCTCCAGACCTCAGTTAGAATCTGTGCCCGGCTCGAGCTGGATGCACACTAGGGGCTCTCCTGAGCTTCTAGAAAAGAAAGTATATTTAGGTTTTTTATTTTCAGTGAGATCTGCTGGCAACAGACTCACTGCTACGAGGGACTTAGGGGAGAGAAGCGAACCTACCTGCTTGCAGCTAGCTTGGGCTTCTAGGCTACTGGACACCATTAGCTCCAGAGGGATCGAACACAGGCCCAGCCTCGGTCGTCCGGTCCCGGAGCCGCGCCGCCGTCCCCCTTGCAGAGCCAGAAGCAAGAAGAACGTCCAGGAAATCGGCGGCTGAAGACTCCGGTCTTCATTAAGGTAGCGCACAGCACTGCAGCTGTGCGCCATTGCTCCCCATGCACACCTCACACTCCGGTCACTGATGGGTGCAGGGCGCTGGGGGGGGGCGCCCTGGGCTGCAATAAGATTACCTTACATTGGCAAAAAATACACATAATATAGTCATTAAGACTATATATGTGTAAAATCCCCTGCCATATATCCATAAAAAAAGCGGGAGAAGTCCGCCATGAAGGGGGCGGGGCTATCTCCCTCAGCACACTGGTGCCATTTCCTCTCACAGCTTCGCTGGAAGGACGCTCCCCAGGCTCTCCCCTGCAGTTTCCAGGCTCAATAGGGTAAAAAAGAGAGGGGGGGCACTAAATTTAGGCGCAAATACTATATATATATATATATATATATATATATATATATAGCTGTTATAGGGTAAAATCACTCATTATAGTGTACATCCCTGTGATTTATAGTGCTGTGGTGTGTGCTGGCATACTCTCTCTCTCTGTCTCCCCAAAGGACTTTGTGGGGTCCTGTCCTCAGTCAGAGCATTCCCTGTGTGTGTGCGGAGTGTTGGTACGGCTGTGTCGACATGTTTGATGAGGAGGCTTATGTGGAGGCGGAGCAGGTGCCGATAAATGTGATGTCACACCCTGCGGGGTCGACACCTGAGTGGATGGATATGTGGAAGGAATTACGTGACAGTGTCAACTCCTTACATAAGAGATTTGATGACATAGCAGATGTGGGACAGCCGGCTTCTCAGTCCGTGCCTGCCCAGGCATCTCAAAAGCCATCAGGGGCTCAAAAACGCCCGCTACCTCAGATGGCAGACACAGATGTCGACACGGATACTGACTCCAGTGTCGACAACGATGAGACTAGTGTACATTCCAATAGGGCCATCCGTTACATGATTACGGCAATGAAAAATGTGTTGCACATTTCTGACATTAACCCTGGTTCCACAAAAAAGGGTATTATGTTTGGGGAGAAAAAGCAACCTGTGGTTTTTCCCCCTTCTGAAGAGTTAAATGAAGTGTGTGATGAAGCGTGGGTTTCCCCCGATAAGAAACTGATAATTTCCAAAAAGTTACTAAGGGCGTACCCTTTCCCGCCAGAGGTTAGGATACGTTGGGAGACATCCCCTAGGGTGGATAAAGCGCTCACACGCTTGTCAAAGAAAGTGGCACTACCGTCTCCGGATACGGCCGCCCTAAAGGAGCCTGCGGATAGAAAGCAGGAGGCTATCCTGAAGTCTGTATATACACACTCTGGTATTATACTGAGACCGGCTATTGCTTCAGCATGGATGTGCAGTGCTGCAGCTGCGTGGTCAGATTCCCTGTCTGATAACATTGATACCCTTGACAGGGACACTATATTGCTAACTGTAGAGCAT
Organism: Pseudophryne corroboree; assembly: GCF_028390025.1. Lineage (NCBI taxonomy): Eukaryota > Metazoa > Chordata > Amphibia > Anura > Myobatrachidae > Pseudophryne > Pseudophryne corroboree. The sequence continues at coordinate 176,966,573 of NC_086449.1, read as the reverse complement.
ATTAAAGACGTAGTCTTATACATGAGAGATGCACAGAGGGATATTTGCCAACTGGCATCTAGAATAAATGCAATGTCCATTTCTGCCAGGAGAGTATTATGGACTCGGCAGTGGACAGGAGATGCGGATTCTAAAAGGCACATGGAGGTTTTGCCTTACAAGGGTGAGGAATTGTTTGGGGATGGTCTCTCGGACCTCGTTTCCACAGCGACGGCTGGGAAGTCGACATTTTTACCCCATGTTCCCTCACAGCCAAAGAAAGCACCGTATTATCAGGTACAGTCCTTTCGGCCCCAGAAAGGCAAGCGGGTTAAAGGCGCGTCCTTTCTGCCCAGAGGCAGAGGTAGGGGGAAAAAGCTGCACCAAACAGCAAGTTCCCAGGAACAAAAGTCCTCTCCCGCTTCCTTTAAGTCCACCGCATGACGCTGGGGCTCCACAGGTGGAGCCAGGTGCGGTGGGGGCCCGTCTCCGAAACTTCAGCGACCAGTGGGTTCGCTCACGGGTGGATCCCTGGATTCTACAAGTGGTATCTCAGGGGTACAAGCTGGAATTCGAGACGTCTCCCCCCGCCGTTTCCTCAAATCAGCCTTGCCAACTACTCCCCCAGACAGGGAGGCGGTGCTGGAGGCGATTCACAAGCTGTACTCCCAGCAGGTGATAACCAAAGTACCCCTCCTTCAACAGGGACGGGGTTACTATTCCACAATGTTTGTGGTACCGAAACCGGACGGTTCGGTGAGACCCATTTTAAATTTGAAATCCTTGAACACTTATATAAGAAGGTTCAAGTTCAAAATGGAATCGCTCAGGGAGGTTATTGCAAGCCTGGACGAAGGGGATTACATGGTATCACTGGACATCAAGGATGCTTACCTGCATGTCCCCATTTACCCTCCTCACCAGGAGTACCTCAGATTTGTGGTACAGGACTGTCATTACCAATTCCAGACGTTGCCGTTTGGTCTGTCCACGGCACAGAGGGTATTTACCAAGGTAATGGCCTAAATGATGATACTCCTTCGAAAAAAGGGAGTTATAATTATCCCGTACTTGGACGATCTCCTTATAAAGGCAAGGTCCAGGGAATAGTTGCTGATCGGAGTAGCACTAGCTCGGGAAGTGCTACAACAGCACGGCTGGATCCTGAATATTCAAATGTGCAGCTGGTTCCTACAACGCGTCTACTGTTCCTGGGGATGGTTCTGGACACAGAACAGAAAAAGGTGTTTCTCCCGGAGGAGAAGGACAAGGAGTTGTCATCTCTAGTCAGAGACCTCCTAAAACCAAAACAGGTGTCGGTGCACCACTGCACGCGAGTCCTGGGAAAGATGGTAGCTTCTTACGAAACAATTCCATTCGGAAGGTTCCATGCAAGGATCTTTCAGTGGGACCTGTTGGACAAGTGGTCCGGATCGCATCTTCAGATGCATCGGCTGATAACCCTGTCTCCAAGGACCAGGGTGTCGCTGTTGTGGTGGCTGAAGAGTGCTCATCTTCTAGAGGGCCGCAGATTCGGCATACAGGACTGGGTCCTGGTGACCACGGATGCCAGCCTTCGAGGTTGGGGGGCAGTCACACAGGGAAGAAACTTCCAAGGACCATGGATGAGTCAGGAGACTTCTCTACACATAAATATTCTGGAACTAAGGGCCATTTACAATGCCCTAAGTCATGCAAGACCCGTGCTTCAACACCAGCCGGTGCTGATCCAGTCAGACAACATCACGGCGGTCGCCCATGTAAACCGTCAGGGCGGCACAAGAAGCAGGATGGCGATGGCAGAAACCACAAGGATTCTCCGATGGGCGGAAAATCATGTGTTAGCACTGTCAGCAGTGTTCATTCCGGGAGTGGACAACTGGGAAGCACACTTCCTCAGCAGGCACGACCTCCACCCGGGAGAGTGGGGACTTCATCCAGAAGTCTTCCAAATGATTGTACACCGTTGGGAAAGGCCACAGGTGGACATGATGGCGTCCCGCCTCAACAAAAAGCTAAAAAGATATTGCGCCAGGTCAAGGGACCCTCAGGCGATAGCTGTGGACGCTCTAGTGACACCGTGGGTGTACCAGTCGGTTTATGTGTTCCCTCCTCTGCCTCTCATACCCAAGGTACTGAGAATAATAAGAAGGAGAGGAGTAAGAACTATACTTGTGGTTCCGGATTGGCCAAGAAGAGCTTGGTACCCAGAACTTCAAGAAATGATCTTAGAGGACCCATGGCCTCTGCCGCTCAGACAGGACCTGCTGCAGCAGGGGCCCTGTCTGTTCCAAGACTTACCGCGGATGCGTTTGACGGCATGGCGGTTGAACACCGGATCCTAAAAGAAAAGGGCATTCCGGAGGAAGTCATTCCTACGCTGATTAAAGCTAGGAAAGATGTGACCGTAAGACATTATCACCGCATATGGCGAAAATATGTTGCTTGGTGTGAGGCCAGGAAGGCCCCAACGGAGGAATTTCAGCTCGGTCGATTTCTGCACTTCCTACAGTCAGGAGTGACTATGGGCCTAAAATTGGGATCCATTAAGGTCCAGATCTCGGCTCTGTCGATTTTCTTCCAAAAAGAACTGGCTTCACTGCCTGAAGTTCAGACTTTTGTTAAAGGAGTGCTGCATATTCAGCCCCCTTTTGTGCCTCCAGTGGCACCGTGGAATCTCAACGTGGTGTTGGATTTCCTAAAGTCGCATTGGTTTGAGCCACTTAAAACCGTGGAGCTAAAATACCTCACGTGGAAAGTGGTCATGCTGTTGGCCTTGGCGTCGGCCAGGCGTGTATCAGAATTGGCGGCTTTGTCATGTAAAAGCCCTTATCTGATTTTTCATATGGATAGGGCGGAATTGAGGACTCGTTCCCAATTCCTTCCTAAGGTGGTTTCAGCTTTTCATGTGAACCAACCTATTGTGGTGCCTGCGGCTACTCGGGACTTGGAGGATTCCAAGTTACTGGACGTAGTCAGGGCCCTGAAAATATATGTTTCCAGGATGGCTGGAGTCAGGAAAACTGACTCGCTATTTATCCTGTATGCACCCAACAAGCTGGGTGCTCCTGCTTCTAAGCAGACTATTGCTCGCTGGATCTGTAGCACGATTCAACTTGCACATTCTGCGGCTGGACTGCCGCATCCTAAATCTGTAAAAGCCCATTCCACGAGGAAAGTGGGCTCTTCTTGGGCGGCTGCCCGAGGGGTCTCGGCTTTACAACTTTGCCGAGCTGCTACTTGGTCGGGTTCAAACACATTTGCAAAATTCTACAAGTTTGATACCCTGGCTGAGGAGGACCTTGAGTTTGCTCATTCGGTGGTGCAGAGTCATCCGCACTCTCCCGCCCGTTTGGGAGCTTTGGTATAATCCCCATGGTCCTTACGGAGTTCCCAGCATCCACTAGGACGTCAGAGAAAATAAGAATTTACTCACCGGTAATTCTATTTCTCGTAGTCCGTAGTGGATGCTGGGCGCCCATCCCAAGTGCGGATTGTCTGCAATACTTGTATATAGTTATTGCCTAACTAAAGGGTTATTGTTATGAGCGATCTGTTCGTGAGGCTCAGTTGTTGTTCATACTGTTAACTGGATATAGTATCACGAGTTGTACGGTGTGATTGGTGTGGCTGGTATGAGTCTTACCCGGGATTCCAAATCCTTTCCTTATTGTGTCAGCTCTTCCGGGCACAGTTTCCCTAACTGAGGTCTGGAGGAGGGGCATAGAGGGAGGAGCCAGTGCACACCAGGTAGTCATAATTCTTTCTTAGAGTGTCCAGTCTCCTTCGGAGCCCGCTATTCCCCATGGTCCTTACGGAGTTCCCAGCATCCACTACGGACTACGAGAAATAGAATTACCGGTGAGTAAATTCTTATTTTCACATTAATATTCTGAGAAGTCCATCCACTCATACTCCTTAGTTCCACACTCCTTATCCAGTAAATGGTTTCTCTCACATGTAAATTAAACAAATAACAACAGCAACACCTTTTATTAAAAATTTACAATTTTATTAATGGGTGTGGTTCATTCGGTCGACATGAGTGATGTCGACATACATTGGGTCGACCACGTTTGGTCGACGTGCATTAGGTCGACATGATCACTAGGTTGACATGGTCATTAGGTCGACGTGTGAAAGGTCGACATTTTTTAAAAAACTTTTTTTGGTGTTATTTTCTTCTAAAAGTGACGGGAAACCTTAATTAATGCACCATGACCCCTCACATTCAGACACAGGTTACCGTTCCCAATTGTAGTCCACGTGGATTGTTAAGTATGAAAAAGGTAAAAAAAAAATGAAAAAAATTGTGAAAAACTCACAATCGACCTTTTTCCATGTCGACCCAATAACCATGTTGACCTAGTGCTCATATCGACCTAATGACCGCCATCCTTTATTAATACAAAGCACTCCCAGTTAGCTCATGGTTAAAAGCATATCATGCCACCAGCAGGTGGAGTTTCATCTGAAGTTACTTGCTTCAAGGAAGCAGGCCCCATATTATGCTAGTACACCTGTTGTGTTACTGGAAACATATACGGTATATTGTCAAGGTTATGACGTTTGTAACAGGACATGGGCCTATCAATCAGGCAGAGGCGTTCGTTGGGCGGGAGGGAGGCGCAGCGTTGCGGGAGCGGTGGCATAAAAATGAGGGCAGCGCCAATCGAACGGAGGTGTGGCGTAAACATGATCGGGACAGCTGCGTGACATCACACGCAGCCGCTGCGATAACAAAGATGGCAGCTGGCCTCCTGCAGTCACAGCCAGGCTGTGCTGGCAGTAGTCTACCCTATTTTAGCGCCCGCCATTTCAGCGTGGTCTCAGGAAGCGGGTGGCGGATAGCATTCTGGGCGGCCTTGCCCTGCAATGGGCGGCCCCCAAGATGCGATCAAAAGGATTGCCAATTCTGTTACAGATGGAGCCACACTAATCCTGGCTCCGTCTGCGAATAGGTGCGCCCCACCACCGGGAATAAATGGGACACGTGCATTGCAGATGCACACGCGCCCCATTCATTTTGAATGGGAGCGTGTGTGTACGCTTGGAAGTGGGCCGAGGCGCAGGCGCATCTAGGCAATCAACTCGCCCCTGCCTGCAATGCAGCCACCAGAATTTGCAATCCTTACTGAGTCGGGTCCATGGCTTTATTTCAAACAGAAAATTTTATAGAAATCAGACAGAAAATGGATTAATGGGCCTGACTCAGAGATGTACAGTACGCTAATGTAATCACAGTTGCAATCCCGTATGTAGTGGATGTGGGAAAAAATGGTAATGCTGCCACCTGAAAATGAATTACAATGCCCACAGGAGTCATTGCAGCTGTCCGCAACTACAAACAAATGCCCAGCATCGGACCAGATCATCAAAACATTGACTCCCTGAGTGAATCTAGGGTCATTTTGAATGGCCGACATACTGTATCTGAGATGCCGGTGCCATTTTTTCTTAATACAGGATCGCAGTGTCATTCTGAGACACTCCCCAAGAATGGTTGCAACACACCAGAATTTTTGCTGCCTCTCCCAGTTACCTTCCACAAAACAGTCACTTACTGTCAATCACCTGCGAATGAATCCCTACTGCGAGCGACTACACTAATAGACTTTGGATCACATGCGATCGCACTGCATGTGCAATGTCTCGTGTAAGTAGACGCCTCCTGTCGGCTTCTGCTAACCGCTGCTGCATCTGAAGAGGCAGCCTTGATCACTCTGCATGAACATTGGTCATCTGAGTTATAATATAAATGTATAACTTTAGGAGAGTACCGGCACTTTTTCTCTGGTGACTTGATGCTACTACCAGTAATTTTTTGACTCTTGCTACATCAAAGCATGAATTGTCCGAGAAAAGAATCGGAGGGGAAAGTGGGATGGGGGCATGATGGCATGAATTTGCATCATTATACACATACCCTCCTCACTAACCAATGACAGCAAAGCACTGAGCTATAGTCTGGTCACAGCAAATTGTGTCATCAAAGGCCTGTCGACCAATGACTGTCGCCTCTCCACCGCACTGGTCACTGCTTCCCATGCTTGAGTGCGGCACCCCTTCAGTGGAACGCACTCCACCGCTCTATTAGAATCTCCCCGACTTTGCAAAGCTTCAAACGGGCACTAAAAACCCACCTATTCATCAAAGCATTCCCTCCCGATGCATAACCTAGTCCTGAGGCTGCTCCTCCATCTCCCTGCCTCATGCCTTGAACATCTCTGCTTTGCTTACATACTGGCATCAATCTACCTCCCGCTTGCTTGCACCTCATGTCATCTGTCTGTCGACCCTTCCCACTAGATTGTTAGCTCTCCAGAGCAGGGCCCTCTTTCCTCTTGTTATCTAAGCCCTATTCTTGACACATTTCACTCGCAACTCTCCCCTACTCAGCGACCATCTTTACCTGCTTTTTCTCCTGCTGGTAAAGGCTCATCTCCATCTATGACCACCAGCCCCTAGTAGTATGATGATTACTCCCTCGCTACTTACATCTTAGCTGTATTATGTCTTGAGAATTGTGGTGCTCTTTGTTACCTGTACTCTATTTCTGTTATTTATTTACTGTAATGCTAAGTTTTGTCTCCCTGTACTGTCCTTTGTACGGCGCTGCGAAACACATGTGGCGCCTTATTAATAAAATTTAATAATAATAATAATAATAATTATACTTCTAAAGAAAGAGAAGTAGTAGTCAGGAGGGCATTCTAGTCTGTCTGTAGTACAGGAGGGATCCAACAAGCTTACAAGTATCCTGAATAATCTGGAAGGACATACGCAGGGATGCAGTTATGATACCAGCAGTCAGAATAGTAAGCATACCAATGCCGGGATCCCGGCTGCCAGAATGCCGACAGGGGGCCTAGGACTATTCCCACTCGTGGGTGTCCACAACACCCATAGAGTGGGAATATAACTTGTGGTGAGCGCAGTGAGCAACCAAGCCCGCAGCGTGCCGAGCACAGCAAGCCCGCAAGGGGCTTTGTTGCACTCGCCCCTGCCGGAATTTTGGCGGCTGGGATCCCAGCCGGCGGTTACCCAATCCCAACCACATACAAGTATGCAGTAATACAAGGTAAAATATATAAACATGGGGGAAATAACCTGTTCAGACTCCTTCTTTGGATTACAAATATGTAACATTGTCATATACAGTGTTTAATGTATAAATATATAAGCAGAATCTTTACCAGTGGTACCATAGGGGTACTTGCTTGTCTCTGTTGTTTCTGGGGTGCAGTTTAGAGAGGCGATAGCCTGTGTGCAGGCTCTGTGTAGGCCACCTCCTCTATGGCAACGAGGAAAACTCTGACTTCATGCCAGACTGTACTGGGCATGTGCAGGTCTCCAGGAACATGGTGACCTTGCCTTGTTCATGAGGGACATCTCTATAGCACATCCGCAAGTCACAGAGAAAATCGGCACCACAAAAATTCTGTCTGGAGGAATAAGTGTAATTATATGGGTGTGGGATGTGCGGTTTGTGCATCCCTGGACACGAGGGCACATGTGTACCCTGCAAAAGAAAGCATATGTGGACTATAGATTTATTGGCATTTTTTAATTTTTCATAAATTGTAATATGTGAGAATTATATATGCAAAATCCACGCTATTCTTGTGGCATTTTTTATTTAACAAACTTTTTTGTAGCTCATTTATTGCTTTAATGTATATAGCAATTATATGCATTACAAATCTATTGTTTTGCAAATGAGGGGAAACAAGTAACGCAAATGATCTGCTATGTGGTAACCAGGTGCAAATGATTGAGAACAACTGCTATATTCATTGAACCAGTGGTGCCCGTGGTTATTCTGGTGAGGTCGTTCTTCCTACTCCTGTTGCAATGATTTGTCATATGCAACTGCAATTATATGCTAATATGGGCAGAAGCTAACTCATGCACAAGGACGCCCACTGTGATCCCATCTTTTGCATATGGCACTGCATAACTGCAGAAACATTGGTAACTTATTTGCATAACGGGTTGCCAAGCAGAGCCTGAGTACCTCTGATGACATGCAGGATAAGCTGCTCTCCCAGGATGCAGGGCGCTCTCCAGTACCAAGGCCCTCATTCCGAGTTGACCGCTCGCTAGCTATTTTTTGCACAGCAGCGATCAGATAGTCGCCGCCTCTAGGGGAGTGTATTTTCTATTTGCAAGTGTGCGAACGCTTGTGCAGCCAAGCGGGACGAAAAAGTTTTTGGCAGTTTCTGAGTAGCTCTGGACTTATTCAGCCCTTGCGATCACTTCAGCCTGTCCGGTCCCGAAATTGACGTCAGACATCCGCCCTGCAAACGCCTGGACACGCCTGCGTTTTACCTACCACTCCCAGAAAACGTTGCTAGAAGCATTGCAAAACAACGATGCTGTTTGTACCCGTACGACACGCATGCGCATTGCGGTGCATACGCATGCGCAGTAGTAACCTGATCACTGCGCTGCGAAAAACGTCAGTGAGTGATCAACTCGGAATGAGGGCCCAAGTGTGATCACGGCTGCTAATACATGCATGCTAAGAAATTGCCATCTCAACGGCCATGACACACCTGCGTTCGCATAACCACTGCCTGTTACCACCCCAAATGCTGACTTCCAGTCACTCACTTTGTGAATAAAATCTTGTTGTTGCCGCACTCACGAATCACTCTCAGCGCATGCACCATAAGCGTTTCTATAATGGGTGCAATGTGTGCGGTGCACAAGGCCCCAGGGTCCAGGAGGGGGCAACACACTACACCCATTTTTAATACTTACCTTTCCGGAGTCCGGTGTCAGACGCTGCAGTCGCGGTGAAAATTGCAGCCAAAATGACTGCCGCGCATGCGCAGTAGTAATTTTAGTCTCCGGAACATGGTAGGTGCCATGTTTCCGGAGACCTGCGCATGCGCAGTAGACTCCGTCACAATTTCGGAGTCTACAGCGACATACAGAGAAGTGGGCCCGCCCGGAGGAGCACACGGCCCCCTCCTCTGTTAAAATGACCCTGGCGTGCACACTGCGGCTCATACTCGCGCACAGTACGAAAACATTGATCATATACATACAACCGCCTCTTTGTGTCTGCACCTGAATGAACCCCATACTGCATCCATTATACATACGCCAGTGCATTGAACATAAACTCTGTAAAAATTCACAATTCGCGCCTGGATTTTAACAGTAGATTTACACAGCTGTCGATTGTTCACAGTTCAACAAGAAAAAATAATTTTTCAGCTACAGTATAATACATTTCAAGCAATGAAAACTAAATAAACCAACAGAAGAGAGTTTGTTTACCGTAGATAACTTGACATAAGTACGTAGGCAAATATTAAACATATTCTACTGAAAACACCAGATTTCTCTCACCCATTTAACAGGGACTGTTCCATGTGTTGCTTCAGTGAAAATGTTACAAAACATTTAGTTAATTTATATTAACCAAATGTGAAAGATTCTATTAAACGTGATTATACTTGCTGAATGCACCTGAAGGTAATTTAAGATGTGCACAAGCATCAAATGAAAGATTCTGTTTAGTACATTAGAAAATATAATTGATTAAAATTAACTCATTTACAGTATCCACTTGTATTTGATGAGAACAGAATCTGCTACTTGGATAACTTGTTAGCACAGCACTAAAACACAATGTAATGAGTAACTGGTGGCGGCAGCAATTTATTGGAAAGCACTTAAAAGATTTTATATTCATATTACCCGTTCAAGTATGTGTTTTAAAATAACAAAATTTAGAAATAAAACACCCTACCTTCTTTCTAATGATGGTTTCAATATTGTAGAAGCGTAGCGTGGAGATCTTTGCTCAGTGTTTGAGAACATATTTTGTACAGCTAAAAGCTTCATGCTCCGTTGAACAAACTAATGTTACAATTACATATGGGAAGAATTGACTTTTCTAGTGTATCATGGAATTATGAAGATTGCCAGGAGATGCAAAGTCTAGACAAAGCATTATGAATGAGATATTCACAAGAGTGGGACTTTAACAACCCAAACAAAACCTGTCTGAGCTGGATCTCCTGCTCAGACTACTATGCACACCATGAGACCCTCCAGATAATCCGATACACTGAGTGCATGTACAGTAAGCACAATATTGTATTTTATATTACATCACCCAGTTCGGGATGTACAGTAGTTGGCATCCTGATGGTTAGAATGCCGGCTGTCAAAAGACCACCCTAGTTCTATGCAAAATAAAATGTTACTTTTGTGTAGCCTTAGTTTATACCACCGAGAGGACAAGTCACTGAGTTCTATATTTGAAAGGTAGAAAGCCCTAAAATCCTGTAAAAAGTTAATTTTTTGTAGGATTTAGGGCTGTTACATATTTATCAAAGGCACTCTACTGGTGTAAACAGTGCAGATCGGTATTACCAGTTGGGCAGGATGGGGGCAAGTGTAGATGGGGAGCTTGTGGGGTGCCTGGAGAGGGGTCTGGCAGGTTCTCAGTACATGTCCTGAATCTAGTTTACGGTACCTGGATCACTCTTATGTGAACAGCCGCCATGTTTACTTTCGCAGGAAACGCAGGCGACATCATGGGCCGGCCACGAAAATGCCCATGGCATGCCTGCGTTTCCTGGTCCATTCCCCCCAACACTGCGTCACCACTCGCAGACACCAGCCGCCTGTCAATCAAAATATGATCGCATCCTTCCGGGATAATGATTGGCGCATGTGCAGATGGCAAAAAAGCATCAGTTTGTGAAATTCACGTCCATATCTAAATAGCCCCCTATATATAGAATTGTGTTCTTGAATCAGAGTTTCATCATCATTCAGAAAGGTCTTCATAGGCCCTTATGTTATGACTATGCCATTATAAAGCACTGGGATATGGGAATGAAATCCTGCTTGTATTTACTGCTTTACAGCTTTGCATAATTATAACAAATTCTTTCTGTTCTAATGTGTGGCAACGTGTGAGCCTGCCTCCCCAGTCACTGACTACACGTCACTGGGGTAAGTGTAATATAGCGGCATGGATTGCTGACTCAGTGGCGCCGAGAGGGGAGGTGGAGGATACAAATTACCTGGAGCCAGGTCTGATGGAGGGGCCCAGGCCCACACCTCCTTTGATTGGGCCATGTTCCCTGAAAAGTACCTGGGCCCAGCCAGGCTCACTACCGCCCTGGCTGGGAGGCATGCCAAACTCAGGGCCGGCTCTAGGCCTACTAGCACCCTCAGGGGCAAACGCAGGATTTTCTGAGGGGGGTTTCTACTGTACACACACATATATAATTATATATATATATATAAATATATATATATATATATATACACATACAGTAGCACATCACACACACACACATTCATATTCACATTGCATACACATACATAGCATAACACACACATGCACACACACACTTACTGTATACATAGCACACCACACACACGTACTGTAGCTCACAACACACATTGCATACACATACATAGCACACACACATATACATTACATGGCACACCACACAAATACACACATTGCACAGACACACTATACATAGCACACCACACACGCATATACATAGTACAAAACATATACATATATACATAGTATCCCACACAAATACACACACAGATCACCACACACATTGCACACACATACATTGTACAAAATGATCATACACAGCATACCACACACACATATATATAGCTCACCACAAACATTGCACACACATACATAGTACACTACACAAACATACATATCATACCACACACAGTAGCACTGCAATCACAGATACATTGCAAAATCACACACACACACACACACACACACACACACACACACACACACACACATTGTACTTATGTACACAGTTACACACAAACCTAGTGTTGAGAGGAGACTGGCGGCAGCAGGCCCATTCATTTCAGAATGTGACAAGTCGGACGAAGGAGCAGCTGTGGGTGAGCACACGCAGCAACTCCCCAGCTCTCCCGTCCGTGCTGCTGCGGTTGCGATCGCAGTCACGGTTTATTCTGAGACGGAGACATAGCTGTCTCTGTCTCTGGAAAAAAGAATTTGGTCCATCAGGGGGGGTTTCTGGGTACTCAGAAACCCCCCCCCCCCTCCGTGCGCCACTGACCCTGAGCGAGAAATTTTGAAACGCCCGTTACCCCCCCCCCCTCCCCCCCTCAATGTGTGCACTCCTGGAAAAGTGGGCGTGGCTTTGCAACTTTATATTTTGAAACTATAAATATATATTTTATTTTTTTCACCCCCCTCTACACAAAAAATAGCAGCTTTACACATAAGACCCACAGTAGTGTTCCTTACACATAATGTCCCCAGTATAGTGTCAGATACACATAACGTTCCAGTTTAGTGCCAGATACACATATGCCCCCTGTAGTGCAGTGCCAGATCCACATATGCCCCCAATAGTACCAGATATACATATGTCCCAGCAGTGCCAAGTACACATATGCCCCCAGTACTGCAGTACCAGATACATGTATGCCTCCGGTAGTACAATGCCAGATACACATAATATGCCCCCACAGTGTCAGATACCATTATATGCCCCCACAGTGCCAGTGCACCTCCGCTGTCATACACGGGAAAGAAGTGTTATCAGTGCACATAATGTGCGCTGCTACTTCTTCTCTCTCATAATGACACATAAAACATTGACCCCATCATATCATATGAGCCAAGGACTGGACCAGGGCACAGGCATTGTTCCTGCTACCTCACTGCCCATCACTCAATAACATACTACTTAAGTAGCCCAATAAACTGAATAAATAATTGCTAGGAATTACGAGCAATTAAAAACCTTTTAATTGCCTTTTGACTTCAGAATTTTCAATCCAAATTACCAGGCATGTAGCCAGGGGAGGTTTTAGAGAACAAGGCCCCAAGTGCAGTCTCCCTGTGGCCCCCTTCCTATCGCCAGTGCATGTCTCTGGCACTGTGCATAAGTACAGTATACTACACATACACAGATGTCTGGGCATACAGCGCTATTTTCTTGGTTATTTCTGTGGGTAAGAACAGATGGAGCCGCACTCATCTAGTGCGGCTCCATCACAGACATGCACTCCCGGTGGGAGTAGGTGATCCGGCACCTAGCCCTACTACGGGAGAGCAGAGAGATGCTCCCATTATAGTGAATGGGGCACATGTGCGTCATAGACACGATGGGCGCTCCTAGGTGGGTGCACCCAGGTACAGACGGAGCCACAATTAGCGTGGCTCCATCTGTATAGTCTATGGGTGCAGGGTGTGCAGTGTAGATATGGGTGAGCTGCACACCCTGCACCCACATTATACTGTAAATATGTCCATAGTACGATCTGCCGGCGGCCGGCCTCCCGGCGACCAGCATACCGGCGCCGGGAGGCCGGCCGCCGGCTTACCAACAGTGTGGCGAGTGCAAATGAGCCCCTTGCGGGCTCGCTGCACTCGCCACGCTACGGGCACGGTGGCGCGCTACGCGCGCCACACTATTTTATTCTCCCTCCAGGGGGGTCATGGACCCCGACGAGGGAGAATAAGTATCGGTATGCCGGCGGTCGGGCTCCCGGCGCCGGTATGCTGGTCGCCGGGAGGCCGACCGCCGGCATACTGAAGACCACCCGCTTGGACAGTATTTGGTCCTCTCACTAACACACACCCTCAACTGCTCCATACTGTAGCTCTGCTAAACTTGCCATTTAGGTGGCACTGCAGCTTTAAATGTTTTATTATTCTCCTATAGTTCCATTGCTACTGACACTGAATACAAAATAGGGATGAGACAATAGATGTTCTCACAGTTTTGAAGATGCCACCTGTCACTCTAGCTTTCATGTGATTAATGATCAAACACTTATGTCATGTTTGAAAGATAGCAATATGGCTTAACAATGAAAGATCCTCTTAACACTTACCTCTAAAGTCTCCTGTAAACATCCCTATGGTGTCTCAAAATGTCTGTCTCAACTAAAATGCCGTGGCCACTTGTGAGTGAACTTGCAGTGGCTGACTAGAACATGGCCAGAAAAGGGTGGCAACACGTATGCATTTGTGTAGCGCCTCCCCCCCCTCCCCCGTTACCTTCCCCAAACAGTCACTATCTGTCACTCACTGTGCAAATAAGTCCTCACTGCATCCACCATCACCATTCGATTTCCGAGTGTGCGCAGTTGTAACACATGTACAGAGGCCAAAAATCTCTCCACAGCATTTAACATTGTCATTGTGTTGACTTCTGAACCAATGTCACGTCATTTTATGAGCCTGGGCGATACCCTCGGCAGCGAAAACCTGGTGGTCGGGGACTAGTACATATGAAAATACGGTAAAAACCCCGTTTTCCCAATAATACATCCGGCCCCATATAAGGATGGAATGTATCAAAGAGCTTGTACCAGATAGGCAATGCGATCTATTCACAAATTATAACAAGAGAGAGATGCCGAAACCATGCCACTCAGTCTGTGGACAAACGATCTGCATCGGTGGGAACCATAGATAAGGTGAGACGAGAGCTGTAATTAAGCTTAAGACTTCAGAGTCCTTCATATTTAATTGGTTTAGAATTTGTCCACTGTTGCTAGGTAGATTAGGCTTGGGGATTTTTGTGGTTGGTCAGGATTGGCCTATAAGGGAACTTTAAAGAGTGTGTGCTTTAAAGTCTGGTGGTGTTTCTGCTGACTTGCTGGATGGTGTTTGTCCCTACCTACCCATTTTCTCTTTTTCTTTTCTGTTTTAGGTTTTTACTATCTCTTTGTTTTATAGGGTGCTGATGGGCGAGAAGACACTACAAACCAGTGGCCACATAAGGTATAAGAAGACATTGTGGAGCACATACCCTTTGTAGGGTGGCTAGCAGTGGCGGCTCCAGAGATGGGGCTGCAGCACAGTCCAAATTCCAAATGGGAAAGCCACTCCAACTGCCACCTACTGTCATCCCAAACTGACTCACTGGCAGTTGAGGTGGCTCGCCTATTTGAAATTTGGACTGCGCTCCCATGGAGCCACCATTGGTGGCTAGTATGGCCTACATCTGTGGGAAAACTTTGGATGTCTGTCTTTGCAGACACACTCATACTAGGATTCAGTAAGGGGTTGTGAGACTTCGCAACTCAGCGGGGGAGGGGGGGGGCATATCAGTAGCCTCCTAATTTAGTTTAGAATCATATGGCTGAAGCTGAGTGTTTGTAGCACCCTTCTTCGTCACCCAAAATGAAATAAAAGATCAGGGTCCTACCTTTAATAAATACAAGTTATGGCCTTTATACCAGCAGTCTGTGTCTGTGTGTTTTTTTAGTGATAAGTAATTTGTAGATATTATTGGTTATTTACATTAAAGTTATCCATGCCTTAGTACTGAATAGGACGGTGTCACCATGACCCCCAGTACCCAGGAAAGAGGGTCGAGGGCCTTGCCTGTGAGAGCTTACATTCTATAGAGATGGGGAATTGAGAGACATTAGGAACATTCTCATGAAAATGTGTGGTGTGATTGTTTTACCAGTTTATTAACATTGTACAGAATGACAACAAATACAATATTTCTGTGCTCTTCACTGTAGTGGTACATTAAAGCTGGCTTATCCAGTCAACCATAATTTAGTCTTACCAGCAAAGACAAGATCATTCAATGAAATGGCACTAACTAAACACTCTGTAGCGCTACTGTTTGATGTGTATACAGTAGTTCATTGAAAATAACTTTTCATCTACTTATAATAATGTTGACGTAGTATTGGAGAACATGGCTGGATTCTAGAGCATGCAAGCTATAACCTGAATGTACTGTATAAATAGAAGGAGAATGAAAACAAATGACCCTCCAAATGAAACACAATGGAAGGAAGCAAATAGGAAAATGCTTCAAATGACAACAATGTAAATCATAGAGATACTCCTCCCACACACACTCCACTGTTGTATGCAGATGATCAAAGTGTGAAAGCAGAACAATGAAAGGCAACTTATATTAATTACATCTAGGTTGAAGCTGGTCATAAAACAGCACTTTCCTCATACTTTTTTTAATGATTTAAATAACACGTGGCCACAACACAAGAGCAAGGATTGTTTGTTCTTTTTACCTAACTGATACACTGCGTGAGCACAGTAGTTCATACAAAAATTGCTTAGACGTTGCTCAGTGCATGCTGCCATACTATTACATATGCTTGAAAAATGTGATTCCTAGAAAACTTTCTGCAATTATCTGACTGATAAAAAAGGTATTTGGTATTCTAAATTAAAAAAAAATAACTATGATTATTCTCTAAAGGGCCCTACACACTTAAAGATCTAACTAAAGGATATGAACGTTCTCGTTCACTAATGAACGAGAACTCAGTTCATGCTGCATCGTTCAGTGTGTAGACACCAACGATGAACGATGCGCAGCCCCCGCACTCGTTCATCGTTGGTGCCGGCTTGTTTATACATGCATGCCAATATGGACAATCTTGTCCATATTAGCATGCAGGGCTATGGGGCCGGGTGATGGGGGAGTGAAGAAACTTCACTCCCCCCATCACACACCCCCTGCCGCCGGGTCACCCATCGGCCACCTCGGTGGCCAGTCGCCTGATGTGTAGGGCCCATAACAGACGTAACAATATTTTACAACATGGACTTGAAGATATGGGGAAATATCCCATTTACGTATATCTTGTAGAGATGAGCGCCTGAAATTTTTCGGGTTTTGTGTTTTGGTTTTGGGTTCGGTTCCGCGGCCGTGTTTTGGGTTCGAACGCGTTTTGGCAAAACCTCACCGAATTTTTTTTGTCGGATTCGGGTGTGTTTTGGATTCGGGTGTTTTTTTCAAAAAACACTAAAAAACAGCTTAAATCATAGAATTTGGGGGTCATTTTGATCCCAAAGTATTATTAACCTCAAAAACCATAATTTACACTCATTTTCAGTCTATTCTGAATACCTCACACCTCACAATATTATTTTTAGTCCTAAAATTTGCACCGAGGTCGCTGTGTGAGTAAGATAAGCGACCCTAGTGGCCGACACAAACACCGGGCCCATCTAGGAGTGGCACTGCAGTGTCACGCAGGATGTCCCTTCCAAAAAACCCTCCCCAAACAGCACATGACGCAAAGAAAAAAAGAGGCGCAATGAGGTAGCTGTGTGAGTAAGATTAGCGACCCTAGTGGCCGACACAAACACCGGGCCCATCTAGGAGTGGCACTGCAGTGTCACGCAGGATGGCCCTTCCAAAAAACCCTCCCCAAACAGCACATGACGCAAAGAAAAAAAGAGGCGCAATGAGGTAGCTGTGTGAGTAAGATTAGCGACCCTAGTGGCCGACACAAACACCGGGCCCATCTAGGAGTGGCACTGCAGTGTCACGCAGGATGTCCCTTCCAAAAAACCCTCCCCAAACAGCACATGACGCAAAGAAAAAAAGAGGCGCAATGAGGTAGCTGTGTGAGTAAGATTAGCGACCCTAGTGGCCGACACAAACACCGGGCCCATCTAGGAGTGGCACTGCAGTGTCACGCAGGATGTCCCTTCCAAAAAACCCTCCCCAAACAGCACATGACGCAAAGAAAAAAAGAGGCGCAATGAGGTAGCTGACTGTGTGAGTAAGATTAGCGACCCTAGTGGCCGACACAAACACCGGGCCCATTTAGGAGTGGCACTGCAGTGTCACGCAGGATGTCCCTTCCAAAAAACCCTCCCCAATCAGCACATGATGCAAAGAAAAAGAAAAGAAAAAAGAGGTGCAAGATGGAATTGTCCTTGGGCCCTCCCACCCACCCTTATGTTGTATAAACAAAACAGGACATGCACACTTTAACCAACCCATCATTTCAGTGACAGGGTCTGCCACACGACTGTGACTGATATGACGGGTTGGTTTGGACCCCCCCCAAAAAAGAAGCAATTAATCTCTCCTTGCACAAACTGGCTCTACAGAGGCAAGATGTCCACCTCATCATCACCCTCCGATATATCACCGTGTACATCCCGCTCCTCACAGATTATCAATTCGTCCCCACTGGAATCCACCATCTCAGCTCCCTGTGTACTTTGTGGAGGCAATTGCTGCTGGTCAATGTCTCCGCGGAGGAATTGATTATAATTCATTTTAATGAACATCATCTTCTCCACATTTTCTGGATGTAACCTCGTACGCCGATTGCTGACAAGGTGAGCGGCGGCACTAAACACTCTTTCGGAGTACACACTTGTGGGAGGGCAACTTAGGTAGAATAAAGCCAGTTTGTGCAAGGGCCTCCAAATTGCCTCTTTTTCCTGCCAGTATAAGTACGGACTGTGTGACGTGCCTACTTGGATGCGGTCACTCATATAATCCTCCACCATTCTATCAATGTTGAGAGAATCATATGCAGTGACAGTAGACGACATGTCCGTAATCGTTGTCAGGTCCTTCAGTCCGGACCAGATGTCAGCATCAGCAGTCGCTCCAGACTGCCCTGCATCACCGCCAGCGGGTGGGCTCGGAATTCTGAGCCTTTTCCTCGCACCCCCAGTTGCGGGAGAATGTGAAGGAGGAGATGTTGACAGGTCGCGTTCCGCTTGACTTGACAATTTTGTCACCAGCAGGTCTTTCAACCCCAGCAGACTTGTGTCTGCCGGAAAGAGAGATCCAAGGTAGGCTTTAAATCTAGGATCGAGCACGGTGGCCAAAATGTAGTGCTCTGATTTCAACAGATTGACCACCCGTGAATCCTTGTTAAGCGAATTAAGGGCTCCATCCACAAGTCCCACATGCCTAGCGGAATCGCTCCGTGTTAGCTCCTCCTTCAATGTCTCCAGCTTCTTCTGCAAAAGCCTGATGAGGGGAATGACCTGACTCAGGCTGGCAGTGTCTGAACTGACTTCACGTGTGGCAAGTTCAAAGGGCATCAGAACCTTGCACAACGTTGAAATCATTCTCCACTGCGCTTGAGACAGGTGCATTCCACCTACTATATCGTGCTCAATTGTATAGGCTTGAATGGCCTTTTGCTGCTCCTCCAACCTCTGAAGCATATAGAGGGTTGAATTCCACCTCGTTACCACTTCTTGCTTCAGATGATGGCAGGGCAGGTTCAGTAGTTTTTGGTGGTGCTCCAGTCTTCTGTACGTGGTGCCTGTACGCCGAAAGTGTCCCGCAATTCTTCTGGCCACCGACAGCATCTCTTGCACGCCCCTGTCGTTTTTTAAAAAATTCTGCACCACCAAATTCAAGGTATGTGCAAAACATGGGACGTGCTGGAATTTGCCCATATTTAATGCACACACAATATTGCTGGCGTTGTCCGATGCCACAAATCCACAGGAGAGTCCAATTGGGGTAAGCCATTCCGCGATGATCTTCCTCAGTTGCCGTAAGAGGTTTTCAGCTGTGTGCGTATTCTGGAAAGCGGTGATACAAAGCGTAGCCTGCCTAGGAAAGAGTTGGCGTTTGCGAGATGCTGCTACTGGTGCCGCCGCTGCTGTTCTTGCGGCGGGAGTCCATACATCTACCCAGTGGGCTGTCACAGTCATATAGTCCTGACCCTGCCCTGCTCCACTTGTCCACATGTCCGTGGTTAAGTGGACATTGGGAACAACTGCATTTTTTAGGACACTGGTGAGTCTTTTTCTGACGTCCGTGTACATTCTCGGTATCGCCTGCCTAGAGAAGTGGAACCCAGATGGTATTTGGTAACGGGGGCACACTGCCTCAATAAATTGTCTAGTTCCCTGTGAACTAACGGCGGATACCGGACGCACGTCTAACACCAACATAGTTGTCAAGGCCTCAGTTATCCGCTTTGCAGCAGGATGACTGCTGTGATATTTCATCTTCCTCGCAAAGGACTGTTGAACAGTCAATTGCTTACTGGAAGTAGTACAAGTGGGCTTACGACTTCCCCTCTGGGATGACCATCGACTCCCAGCAGCAACAACAGCAGCGCCAACAGCAGTAGGCGTTACACGCAAGGATGCATCGGAGGAATCCCAGGCAGGAGAGGAATCGTCAGAATTGCCAGTGACATGGCCTGCAGGACTATTGGCATTCCTGGGGAAGGAGGAAATTGACACTGAGGGAGTTGGTGGGGTGGTTTGCGTGAGCTTGGTTACAAGAGGAAGGGATTTACTGGTCAGTGGACTGCTTCCGCTGTCACCCAAAGTTTTTGAACTTGTCACTGACTTATTATGAATGCGCTGCAGGTGACGTATAAGGGAGGATGTTCCGAGGTGGTTAACGTCCTTACCCCTACTTATTACAGCTTGACAAAGGGAACACACGGCTTGACACCTGTTGTCCGCATTTCTGTTGAAATACCTCCACAACGAAGAGCTGATTTTTTTGGTATTTTCACCTGGCATGTCAACGGCCATATTCCTCCCACGGACAACAGGTGTCTCCCCGGGTGCCTGACTTAAACAAACCACCTCACCATCAGAATCCTCCTGGTCAATTTCCTCCCCAGCGCCAGCAACACCCATATCCTCCTCATCCTGGTGTACTTCAACACTGACATCTTCAATCTGACTATCAGGAACTGGACTGCGGGTGCTCCTTCCAGCACTTGCAGGGGGCGTGCAAATGGTGGAAGGCGCATGCTCTTCACGTCCAGTGTTGGGAAGGTCAGGCATCGCAACCGACACAATTGGACTCTCCTTGTGGATTTGGGATTTCGAAGAATGCACAGTTCTTTGCTGTGCTGCTTTTGCCAGCTTGAGTCTTTTCATTTTTCTAGCGAGAGGCTGAGTGCTTCCATCCTCATGTGAAGCTGAACCACTAGCCATGAACATAGGCCAGGGCCTCAGCCGTTCCTTGCCACTCCGTGTCGTAAATGGCATATTGGCAAGTTTACGCTTCTCCTCCGACAATTTTATTTTAGGTTTTGGAGTCCTTTTTTTTCTGATATTTGGTGTTTTGGATTTGACATGCTCTGTACTATGACATTGGGCATCGGCCTTGGCAGACGACGTTGCTGGCATTTCATCGTCTCGGCCATGACTAGTGGCAGCAGCTTCAGCACGAGGTGGAAGTGGATCTTGATCTTTCCCTAATTTTGGAACCTCAACATTTTTGTTCTCCATATTTTAATAGGCACAACTAAAAGGCACCTCAGGTAAACAATGGAGATGGATACTAGTATACAATTATGGACTGCCTGCCAAGTGCAGACACAGAGGTAGCCACAGCCGTGAACTACCGTACTGTACTGTGTCTGCTGCTAATATAGACTGGTTGATAAAGAGATGTCTATGTAACTATGTATGTATAAAGAAGAAAGAAAAAAAAAACCACGGTTAGGTGGTATACAATTATGGACGGACTGCCTGCCGAGTGCAGACACAGAGGTAGCCACAGCCGTGAACTACCGTACTGTACTGTGTCTGCTGCTAATAATATAGACTGGTTGATAAAGAGATGTCGTAGTAGTATGTATGTATAAAGAAGAAAGAAAAAAAAACCACGGTTAGGTGGTATACAATTATGGACGGACTGCCTGCCGAGTGCAGACACAGAGGTAGCCACAGCCGTGAACTACCGTACTGTACTGTGTCTGCTGCTAATATAGACTGGTTGATAAAGAGATGTCTATGTAACTATGTATGTATAAAGAAGAAAGAAAAAAAAACCACGGTTAGGTGGTATACAATTATGGACGGACTGCCTGCCGAGTGCAGACACAGAGGTAGCCACAGCCGTGAACTACCGTACTGTACTGTGTCTGCTGCTAATATAGACTGGTTGATAAAGAGATGTCGTAGTAGTATGTATGTATAAAGAAGAAAAAAAAACCACGGTTAGGTGGTATACAATTATGGACGGACTGCCTGCCGAGTGCAGACACAGAGGTAGCCACAGCCGTGAACTACCGTACTGTGTCTGCTGCGACTGGATGATAAATGATATAAAAAATATATATATATCACTACTGCAGCCGGACAGGTATATATTATATATTATATAATGACGGACCTGCTGGACACTGTCTGTCAGCAGAATGAGTTTTATTTTTATAGAATAAAAAAAAAAACAACACACAAGTGAAGTCACACGACGAGTGTTTAACTTTTTCAGGCAATCACAATATAAGTATACTACTAACTATACTGGTGGTCAGTGTGGTCAGGTCACTGGTCAGTCACACTGGCAGTGGCACTCCTGCAGCAAAAGTGTGCACTGTTTAATTTTAATATAATATTATGTACTCCTGGCTCCTGCTATAACCTATAACTGGCACTGCAGTGCTCCCCAGTCTCCCCCACAATTATAAGCTGTGTGAGCTGAGCAGTCAGACAGATATATAATATATATAGATGATGCAGCACACTGGGCTGAGCCTGAGCAGTGCACACAGATATGGTATGTGACTGAGTCACTGTGTGTATCGCTTTTTTCAGGCAGAGAACGGATATATTAAATAAACTGCACTGTCTGGTGGTCACTCACTATATAATATTATGTACTCCTGGCTCCTGCTATAACCTATAACTGGCACTGCAGTGCTCCCCAGTCTCCCCCACAATTATAAGCTGTGTGAGCTGAGCAGTCAGACAGATATATAATATATATAGATGATGCAGCACACTGGGCTGAGCCTGAGCAGTGCACACAGATATGGTATGTGACTGAGTCACTGTGTGTATCGCTTTTTTCAGGCAGAGAACGGATATATTAAATAAACTGCACTGTCTGGTGGTCACTCACTAGTAAACTCTCTGCACTCTCTACACTTCTACAGTACTCCTCCTAGTCCTAAGCTCCAGTAAATCTCTCTCTCTTATAATCTAAATGGAGAGGACGCCAGCCACGTCCTCTCCCTATCAATCTCAATGCACGTGTGAAAATGGCGGCGACGCGCGGCTCCTTATATAGAATCCGAGTCTCGCGAGAATCCGACAGCGTCATGATGACGTTCGGGCGCGCTCGGGTTAACCGAGCAAGGCGGGAGGATCCGAGTCTGCTCGGACCCGTGAAAAAAACCATGAAGTTCGGGCGGGTTCGGATTCAGAGAAACCGAACCCGCTCATCTCTAATATCTTGGTGAAATATTCACAGGCAGCCACTGCAAAAGGATTATTTTTGGAACAAAAAGAAGACACATGAGTTGGTAAGTGCTGTTATACAATGGAAGAAAGTATGCTTCAGTCACATTTGCACATTTAGTGCAATTTGTGAAAATGTAGCCTTAGTTCTCATGAGGCTCAATGGCCTCCACAGGCACTAGTGTCAACTATCAGAGATGGGGCCACTTGGCAGCATTGTAGATTGGGCCAAAGCTCCAGGGAGCTACACTTTTTGAAACCTTGATGCATGCAGCTATATTGCAGCTTCATAGAGACCTCTGTGCCAAGGGACAGCGGTCCCTATTAATACATATGGGGATCCTATTGACACAGTAAAAACTGCCAACAGTTTATTTTTCAGCAGTATCACTGTAAAAATCATTGGATACATCTCACTCTTTATGAGACAAATGCACTGTACTCCTCTCCTAATGACCTCCTAAATTCTGTTCAGACCTGTCACCTGTATATGTGACATTCAAGGGTCACCCGCCAACCCAACACACCTCCCAAGTGGAACTGGGACAAAATACCTGATCTGTGGGTTCAATCTTTAAAAATACTAAAGCTCTTCGGGATTTTCTATGAAAGGGACAAATTAGCAAAATGGTAAGGGCACTGGTAGTAGTGGTGGCTGGTCTGGTGGACCAAAGACCTGGGCCCACAACTCACTAGTTTAGTGCTGCCACTGTCTTCAGAAGTGGCTGGAAAAAAGAATCAGCCTACAATTAATGGGGCATCATTATCTCCTTACAGATGAACTTTATAGGGTATGGAAAGTTCATTTCTACCAATATAATAAATATAAGGTAGAGATCAGGACAGGGAATTAATGCAAGAGCCAACTAGGTAATTTTCAAAATCATGTAAACAGACTGACATGATGTAGCTAATGTTAGTGCTCCAAAGGGCAAAGGTTAGCTCTGTAAGTGATAATGGAATGGAGGAGGTGGAGCAGGGGGGGGGGGGGGGCATGCATTCACTAAGCTCTGCCTAAGTTTATTTGCTGCCTTACACTAGTGCTTCTCAAGCTTGATCCTCAAGTTACACAAACAATCAAATTTTTAAGACTATCCAGGCTTAAGCACAGATGACTTAATTAGTATCTCAGTCATTTTGATTTAATCATCTTTGCTCAAGTATGGATATCCTAAAAACCTGGACTGTAAGTGTGTCTTGAGGTCGAAGTTTGAGAAGTACTGCCTTAAACATACTCAAAAAACCCTCAATTCTACATGACCTTAAAGTCTACTGCAATAGTCCAAAAACATGTAACATTTACTGGGATATACTTACAATAATTGACTAGAAAATTCCCTGTATTCCCACTCATTTACTTCTTTGTTAACTCTTTGGGTTATTCAGGTTTGTTAGCAAACCAACAAAACATGCAACTGGGCAAAACCATGATGCACTGCAGGTGGGGCAGATGTAACATGTGCAGAGAGATTTAGATTTGGGTGGGATGTGTTCAAACTGAAATCTAAATTGCTGTGTAAAAATAAAGCAGCCAGTATTTATCATGCACAGAAACAATATAACCCACCCAAATCAAACTCTCTGCACATGTTACATCTGCCTCCCCTGCAGTGCAGCATGGTTTTGCCCATTAGTGTGCCTTTGTGGTTTGCTAACAAACCCGAATAAAGCCCTCTATGCATTAACTGCAACAAAAATTAATTGCATTCCGTTGTTGATAGATTTCTCTTTTGTTGTTAAAATAATTGTTTAGAGATTTACTTTGTTCAAATTTGGTATTAAATTAATCGTGATAGGATAAGCTTTTGTTTTCCTTTTACTAGAATAATTATGTGCTTCTCTAGTTCTTTGTAGCATACAATTTACATTGTTATTCCAGTGGTGACGAAAATACTCTAAACGTGTTTGTACCCAATTTAGAGGCATAGTCATTTGATGATAATATTGTTGAATTGTATTGGAGAAAACAATATGTAAATTACCTTTTTTATAAATACATTTTTGTAGTGTTCTCAGAATCTCACTAAGAATAAATAATCATTTATCATAATTTGGTTTTATATTGGCCTCTATTTACAGGGGGTGGAGCTAGCATAATAAAGGCAAAATTAATGATCAACTATAGGAAATGATTTGCTAAGACAGGGCCTGATTCAGTGGTGTACTGTATGTTACCTCAATGTTAATGCCCTGCTTACCAACTTTTTTTACTCCTCTCCGGGAGAAGTCCCTCTATACGGTCCTGCAATTTTCAGTATTTTCTCCCTATCCTGCCTGCTTCACTAGGGAGTGGACCGGATGCGGGGACTTCCCAGTAAAATGGTAGTCTCCCGTGACTTCAAGAGTAGGTAAATATGGTTAATGCACATTCCTGTTGGTTTGAAATCTGCTCATGTGCAGGTGCCGCACTACGCATATGCAGAGTTCACTCTGCAACGTTTCTTGCAGTGCCCTGGACACTATTTGAGGGCAGGGGTGGATGACATGGAGCGTATGACAAAACAGTGACATGTCAGCCCCCATTTTGTAGGCGTGCTGGTGCCAGGTCTGCCTCTAAAGCAGATTTACTGACTCGGCAACATAATTACACCAGAGGGTAACTCAAATGTCCGATGGTCACTCAGATGATCTGATGATGCATCCTTGGATGCAGCAGTGGGCCATAGAAGTCTAGAGTGCACATGTTTTAACTCAAGACGCCTCCTGCAGCTTTTGCATATCTCCACACAGCTGCTGCTTACAAAGACGCAGCAGTGGTGCAATTAGTCCCATAGTGCATACATGCAGTGCATACATTAGCCCCACAGTGCATACATTAGCCACACAGTACATACATGCAGTGCATACATTAGCCCCACACTGCATACATTAGCCCCACAGTACATACATTAGCCCCACAGTACATACATGCAGTGCATACATTAGCCCCACACTGTATACATTAGCCCCACAGTACATACATGCAGTGCATACATTAGCCCCACAGTACATACATTAGCCCCACAGTACATACATGCAGTGCATACATTAGCCCCATATTACATACATTAGCCCCACAGTACATACATGCAGTGCATACATTAGCCCCACATTACATACATTAGCCCCACAGTACATACATGCAGTGCATACATTAGCCCCACAGTGCATACATTAGCCCCACAGTACATACAAGCAGTGCATACATTAGACCCATAGTACATACATTAGCCCCACAGTGCATACATTAGCCCCACAGTACATACATGCAGTGCATACATTAGCCCCACAGTGCATGCATGCAGTACATACATTAGCCCTACAGTGCATACATGTAGATGTACAGTAACTCATAGCAACCCTTCAGTTTCATGGCTTCCCTTTTATGGCTTCAGTGTGAGTCAGATAAACAAAAGCAAATGCCCCATTGCTTGCTATGGATTACAGCACTTTTACAGTATGCTGTTGCTGTATCAGTAAATTCCCATGTCAATTATCATATATCATAACATTGTAATAGAAAAAGGTGAGCCTCTCGACAATAGGCTGAAGCCAAGCCCCTTGTTCCCCAAAGTTCTTCATGGCACCTAGGTTTTAAGGATATCCATGCTTAAGCACAGATGGTTAAAGCAAAATGACCAGTGCTGGCTGCTGCCTGTGGGCTACAGTGCAGACCACCCATTGCATGGGCAGGTGGCTGGTCAGCAAGTATAAACATACATGTAATTTTGTATGTAATATATATGCAGCTGCCTTACCCTGGGATCAGCAGCTCCGCTGTGTTTCACTTGTCTTTCCTGTATAAGCCCACCCCCAGACTTCTGTGAAACTAGCCAATGGAAGCCTTATAGAGGAAAGACAAGCTGACTGCTGTGTTCAGGGTGCAGCGGCAGCTCAGCGAAACACAGCGGCGCTGCGGAATCCCAGGTATGGCAGCCAGCGCATAGATTACATACATTACCCCCCCTGCAATATGTGGTCAGCATTGCAGCCCAGGGGCAGCAACTGCTGCTGAAAATGACTGAGCTACTAATTGGGCAGCTGTTCTAAGCCTTGAAAAGTGATAACGTGGAGAGTGATAACATACCAGTCAATCAGCTGCTAGCTGCCATGTTACAGGCTGTGTTTGACAAATGCCAGGAGCTGGTTGGTTGGTAGTTTATCTCTCTCCCCTTTATCACTTTTTCAAGGCTTGGTACATCTGCCCCCGTGTCACCTGTGCTCAAGCATGGATAGCCTAGACTTTTTGGGTAGCTTGAGGGCTCAGTTTGATAATCACTGCAATATACTGATGTAACAAACCCAGCCCAATTCCAATTAAAACACACTCACACCCTATAAAAGATCTTACAAACATGGCTGACCTAACAAAAAACAAGATCATTGGGGGGAATGCACCACAGAGAAGTTAATGCTACGAATGGTAGAATATAATAATGTCCAGGTATTTGACAAGCAATATTACCTGAATAAATCTTCCATGCACTGGAGTGTCCTAGTCTCACTCTGTTTTTTTTTTTTCCTTTTAGAATAAGATATGTCATTATGATTTCTCTTTAATCTCGGAGCAATTATATTTTCTGAGGAGGTGGTGATGGAATAGGTGAGGAAGGAACGACAGGCTAATTAAATGGGAGCACTGGATAATGTAACATAAAATGGGGGACCGTAAGACTAGGACAGTCAATTAATTAAATCTCTCCTATATGTGTTGAACTAAACAAAGAATTATCATTTTAATATGGTTTAACTTTCACCTAAGAAAAAAACAGAAACAAGCTGACAAGATACATAAAAATTTTGAAGAGAGGAAAAAGATCCTGCATCATAGTATTAATAATAAGTAATTTCACAAAAAAACAACATTTGTGGGTCATCTATCTGAAAAGGTACCTGGAATGTAACTCAGAGTTGGAGGTGCTCCCAGAAATAGAACACAGCATACTCACAAAAAGAAACAAAACGTGGCCAATGAAAAAAGTAATTCCTTTTTGACGCACTTTTAAAAATGATCAGTTAAATGAAATGATTGTAACGTTAAAACTTTCTGTATGCTTTATTTGACATTCATTAAAATAACTGGGTGTCACAGACATAGGGCCTAGTTCAGCATGTATAGTAGATGTGAAAAAAAAATTGCACATCTACGATCCATTACCCAGACATGCATGGGGGGGGGGGGGGGGGGCAGCATAGGGCAAGGTTGACCCACATGCTGGATTCAGCCCCCTTCCCCCCTTGCAAACATGCTAAAGCATTGCACGGCATGTTTAGTGTAGCCCTCTGCCTACGCAGTCTACCCATGTTTCAGGTTGCAAAAGCTATGTGTGATGTCATGCAGACACCACGGCATGGCCCGCAAGCGGTGTAGACACTGCTCCCCTTCCAACGCTGAGTCAATGCTCCTTTATCTTGCAGTGACACACCCCCCTCCCCCCCCCGCCCCCCGAAATCCATTGCCTGTCAATCAGGCAGAGGCTTTCGCACAAGTTAGATTCTTTTGCATCTCAATGTGTGCGAATGCGCAGTCGCCCGGAGGCAAGTTGGAGTTTGGTGCCACAGCCTTAAAAAAATGGAAAACAAATATGATGTGTGTGAGTGTGTGAGTGTGTGTGTACTGTCAAAGTCAGAAAAATGTCTTAGTGCACACTGCCATATTTGCACCGCACACTGGTCCGTGCTGCGCATGCGTACGCTCTCCCGTGGAAGCGCATACCCGCAATAGCGTGCACTCGCACGCGCAGTATGCGCATTTACGGTAGAGTTTATGTGATCGTAGCGTGCGACTCATTCGTTACAAAAGTTCACAATTAATGTAGTTTATAGATCATGTTCCCCTCAATAGTTTCTGTAAGTTTGGTTTAGATAGAATGTCCCTGAGCGGAGGAATCCCTCTTTGTATTGCACGAAGGGTCTAACAGGAGTCATACAGCAGTGTTTGATACCCATCGGAAGAGTATTTAATTAGCAATATTCCGGTGTTGGTTTGGAGCGTATTAATCGCTCGTGCGAATAGTTATGGACATAAGAAGTTTATGTCCATTTCTATGATTTGCACATACTCAGGTATGCGGCGGGAAACCCAGTTCCCCACCCACCTGAGCTGTTGGAAATCAGCACAGCCCACCTGTATGAATCAACCTATGACCTTTGGTTACAGTACAGGGCCGAATTCCTGTGTCCAATAAACTGTAGGATTGTAGGGACTAGGAGATTGCATTGAGTGTGGGGCATAAATAGGCAGACCGACCACATCCAGCTCTCACTCTCTCATCAACGGTTATCTGCTGATAATCGGGAGCTGGATATCGAGGCGCAGGCGATCATACCCTTTGTGCGTAAGTTCTCTCCGTAATCATTGTCTTTCTGTGAGCCAATTTCTCTCTCTCTATTCTCTCTTTTCTCTAATATCTCCCCTAGACTAAACTTTATAGTATTGTATTGTATTGTGTTAGACCAGGATAGCATTGTAGTTTATCCCTTAGTTAGGTGTTTGGTTAGGAAGTCTTTGTTATATTGTAGTGTATCATTTGTACTGTGTTACTCTTTTACAAGTATACTAGATATAATACAGATTATAGGCTTTGGAACCCTAAACCAGTATCAGTGTATTTACTATAGTATTAAGTGTTCACTTGAGCGTCGGTGACGCTCAAACAGCTTTGTAGATAGACAGGTTACACAAGGTTGCATTTACACCCTGTACTCACATTAAGGTATTCTGTGTGTTTCATCGGTATAAGGTTTAATATCAAGGTATAGTGTTGTGAGCGTCTGCACCGCTGGTGACCTCCTCGTGGTCTCTAGCGTATGCTACGTTACAGCGAATCTTTCCCCTAGACATAACCAATAACGTGTCCTGTGATCACTGGGCCGTGAGCGAACGTGACGCTTGAGCGTCTCGCCTACGGCTGAGCGATCGTTACGCAAATAGCGTATCATTACGGTATTTCTTAAGTAAGCAGCGTACAGTGTTCTTAGCTTCATAAGGGTTGTTTATACGACAAAGGAATTTAGCATTGTCAATTGCGGGCTCGTCCGGTCCTTTTCACATCTGCACTAGGTAGATCAGCAGACATTATCCCTCCAGCAAAGGGTGGGAGGTTGTCTCATAGTGCTGGCGGGATAAGCGTCTGCTTCGCTTAGGTAAAGAGTGCTGAAGGAATCCGGTAACCGGAAGTAAGAACAAAACGCTTGTGTCTTTTAAAACTGTTTATTTTTCTTTTGTCTTGCGTACGCATACATTTATCTGCATTTCTTTTTCAAATTTCGCATATCACTATTCCTGTTTGCCAATTTTTTTATAGTTGATAGAAAGTGCTAAAAAGAGATTTGCTGTTATTTAAAAGTAGAGGTAATAGTTAAAGTATAGAACAAACACACGGTTTGTCTGAGATACAAGGCAGTCAGTGTGGATTGCGGTAGATGATCAGGGATCATCTACATTGATAAATAAATATATTGTGTTACGGTGGATCCTTTGCATTGCGTACACGTGTCGCTAACAAAGACTAGCGTACGCAATCCAAAAGGCAGACGCACGCAGCGTTCATTACGCAACGTAGCGTCTGGTTACGCCCACGTAGCCCAAGTCACGAAAAGCGATAATTAGCGCAAAGCGATAATTAGCGCAAAAGCGATAAGTAACGCACAGCGGTAGATAACGCGACGCGGTAAATAACGCAAATCTATTTTTTTGGAAAATCTGAAATTTAGTTTAACAGATCCTGCTCCTAATTGGTAACACTTTTGGCCTGAAGACAATTTCTGCGCAGAAATAGATATAGAAACAAAGTGTACATGTGTTGAGTGAGTGTGTTTGTATACAAAAGTTTATATAACTTTAAGGTGGAACCAAAAGGAAAGTCGGGTACTCGTCAAGGGACATACGTGTAAGTGACATATACGGTGGCCAGGGAGGCATCCCTGGTTAAATAATATTTGAGCATTAGAGTATAGCGGACCATAAGGTAACAAGACCAGGAGGTCATAAGGAACAAGACCAGGAGGTCGTAAGGTAAAAGGTCCGCTATAAAAGTCCAGTGGCACAACGCCTGGGGTGTTGGTGCAGAACCCATATAGGCCATAAGCTCTTGCTGAAGGAATCGCGGCCGGAAACATCGATTCCATTGGTCTTTCAGTACATGACAAGTAGTGCTCGTGTACTGAACGATTGGACCACACGTAATTGTGTGCAGTAGTTAGTAATCTGACCTAAATACCATTAGAGTAAAGTGGTCACAAACGCTATTTGTACATTCTGACGTGATTTGTGTAATTTTTTATTTTTGGAAGGGAAGTTCGCTGGTCACTCAGGAACTATCTAACAACCCCAACTTTACTGGAAAGAGTAAGTGTCCTGCGGGTAACCCTCATATGTTCCAGTAAACTGAAGGTTCCATAGGGGCCCTGTATCGAGTACGCTGGCATCATAACGGTGTTTACAGGTCGTATTGGTCGAGGTGGGCGAGTGAGTGGGGTACTCGGTAAACCGCCACCGCCGGCCTACTGTGGAGTAATTTGGTTGTCTGTAAAGGCTTGCTGAAAACCTTGATACAGAAAATCCAAGGAGGACTAAGCAACACCTACAGACTATGGGGGCCAGTTGCTCAGGTAGGGGGCGATCAACCCTGGTTCAGGTTGATTCTGTGAACCGACCAGTTGGGTCGGCACGATATGTAATGTGTGAAAAATATGGAATTCACACCGAATCTTTATGTGATGAATGGGAGAGAATGACTGTACAAGACAGGGACAAGTTCCCAAGAATAGGTAGCTTCAGTCCAGAGGTGTTACAAAATTTAAGGAGGAGGATATGTCTCGTAAAATCAGCAAAGAGACGAATTCAGCATCATGATTATTTACAGTTATGGCACCAGGAAGGTGAGATACAGAGAGGTTTGGCTCTGGCGGCGGGATCTGGGGCAGTCAGGAAGTTGATTGCCACAGCTCCTCCCCCACCATACATTGCAGGAGAGAAGTTGATTGCGGAGAGAAACGCACAGGGTTGTAAAACACAAACTCTTAGTAACACTGTAAATGTTAATGATGTTAACCAAATAACTCATGCAAGTATTAACCCGTGCAAGATGTACCCTGTTTTGAACCTTCCTCAGGAGTGTGATCAAGAAGACGATTCAGCAACAATTTCAGCTCTCTCTCTTGCAGCCACCATAGCAGAGACCACAGTAGGCACAGCGACACCCACGAGATTAGTGAAAGCCCCTAGCGGAGGGATAGGTGAGGTCGTGTCAACGGGTAAGTACGGCACCATGCACTACACTGAAACAATTGTACCACAACAAGCTGTAGAATCTACACAGGAAGAGGCTGTTAGAATTGCTCCTGTAAGGGTAATAGCAGTTCCCAATGGAAAAACAGATGTGTCTGGAGCCACTCCCATAAGGAACATTGCCATGTACACTCCATTTTCCAGAATGGAATTAAGAACAATAGTGTCCGAATTTCCTGACCCCAGGAAGGATTTAGTTGCTAGCCAAAAATACATCAGGGATTTAGGTAACACGGTAGAACCCAACAACAAGGATTGGCAGATACTGCTAAGAGCTTGTTTACCTTCCAATGTTGATGCAACTCAGTTTTTAGCTGATTGTGCATTGGATAAAGATGTACCGCTTACAGACGTGTACAATAAGGATAATGTAAAAAGGATAAATTTACAGCTAAAAGAGTATTTCCCAGCCGTTGTTAAATGGAATAAAATATTTTCCATTAAGCAAAAGGAGTCCGAAACGGCAATAGAATATTTTCACCGGGCACTATTAGAAATGGCAAAGTACACTGGTATAGAAGACATAAAGACCAACCCAAACCATCGAGAAGTAGCAGTATCTGTACTGATGGATGGTTTGAAAGAAACATTAAAAGCTAGGGTACAGACCACGCAGCCATGTTGGCGAGGTCTGTCAGTGTCCACCTTGAGAGAGGCTGCTATTGATCACGACAGAAATATCACTAGGCACAGGGAGTCGCAAAGTGATAAGTTGATGTCCGTAAGTATACAGGCGCTGACCACAAGGCAGCCTGCGTATGTACCACCGAATCCTGTGGGTAAGGCAAGTGTAATAACATGTTTTTCTTGTAACAAACCAGGACATTTTGCACGAGACTGTAGAGTAAGAAATGTACAAAGATCTTTTCAACCCCCTAGACAACAACACCACACACGACATTGGGAGCAGGGTCCACAGAGGCGGAGTTTTGAGCCACATACAGGGGAAACAAAAAGATATCCCCCAAACAGAGATTGGCATGCCTCTGGTAGTTCCCAGCTAACTCCCTCACAAGTAGTTGCTGCCAGCGGGATTCAGGGAGGTCAGCATACCCAATAGGGGTGTGGCCATACCTGTAATCTGCAACCAGTTAAATTGATTGCCAGTCTTGGAAGCGAACCAGAGATTGCAATCAATGTAGCCGGTAAAACTTTAAACTTTCTTGTAGACACAGGGGCGGCCAAGTCAGTGATCAATTCGACAGTGGGCATGAGAACCACTGGTAGGACAGTTCCAGCCATAGGAGTAACAGGAGTAGTCCAGCACTACCCTGTTAGCAAACCAGCCGAGATTACAATAGGGCCTTTGCATACCAAGCATTCCTTTTTGCTGGCTGCATCGGCACCGACCAATCTCCTGGGAAGAGACTTACTATGTAAAATGGGTTGCGTCATTTATTGTACTCCTGAAGGTGTATTCTTGGACATCCCTGAGAATCACGCTCAGGAAGTACGAGACATGTTAGACTCCCCATCAAAATTAATGTCACATTCCATTATAACAAATAGGAATCCATCCCAAGTAGAAGAGATGACATCTCAGATACCAGAGTCGCTTTGGACAAAAGATGGACAGGACACTGGATTAATGGCAAACGTAGCTCCAGTAGTAGTACAAGTAAAAGATGGTAGGATAGCTCCAAAAATCCCACAGTATCCTCTGAAGCCAGAGGTGGAGTTAGGAGTTTTCCCGGTAATAGAGCGCTTGCTACAACAGGGCATTCTAGTAAGAACGTCCAGCACAGCAAATAGTCCCATCTTCCCTGTTAAAAAGAGTGGGGGGAGGGGTTACAGGCTAGTGCAGGATCTAAGGGGGATTAACAAAATAGTTGAGAGTCAGTTCCCCGTAGTGCCTAATCCAGCTGTCATCCTAATGCAAATTCCTCCCACTGCCAAATTTTTCACTGTTATTGACCTCTGCTCCGCTTTCTTTTCGGTACCTCTGCACCCTGACAGCCAATATTTGTTTGCATTCACATACAGAGGAGTCCAATACACGTGGACTCGGTTACCCCAAGGTTTCATAGATAGTCCAAGTATATTTTCTCAGGCTTTGCATGATTGTTTACAGTCTTTCCAACCGGAAAGTGGATCAGTGTTGATACAGTACGTGGATGATCTACTGCTGTGTTCTGATTCATTGGAGGCATCCCTGAAGGATACGAAACAGCTCCTGTTTCATCTTTCAGACACAGGTCACAAGGTCTCCAAAGACAAGTTGCAATTATGCCAAGCTAAGGTAAAATACTTGGGACACTGTCTAACACAAGGACTGAGACACCTGACCGCTGATAGAATCCAAGCCATTAGAGACATGACACTGCCACAAACCCAGCAACAGATCAGGACGTTTTTAGGAATGTGTGGGTATTGCCGTAATTGGATCCCAGGGTTTTCCATATTGGCGCTACCTTTGCAGGAAATGGTCTCTTCAAACAAACCTGATCGGATTTCGCATACAGACGAATCCGAAACAGCATTTGAGAGACTCAAACAGTGCCTAACGCAGGCACCAGCATTAGGTATGCCAGACTATGGGAAACCCTTTGAACTATACGGAACAGAAAGTGCTGGGTGCGCAGCAGGTGTACTAACACAAAAACACGGTGATGCCAGCAGGCCAATTGCATACTACAGCGCTCAGCTAGACACGGTAGCGCGATCCCTCCCCACATGCTTGCGTAGCGTTGCGGCGATAGCATTGCTAGTGACGAAAAGCGAAGATGTCGTGCTAGGCCACAACCTCACAATCCATACACCACATGCGGTATCGGCCTTATTGAATTCTGCCCAAACCAGACATGTCTCATCAGCAAGGTTTACGAGATGGGAATTGGCACTAATGGCCCCAGTAAACATCACCATAAGGAGATGCAGCGCATTAAACCCTGCAACATTTCTCCCAGGTGTGCCTGGACAGGCACAAAGGGTGGGAGGTGAGAGTGATGGGGAAGGAGGATTTAATGCAAAGGAAGATACACATGATTGTATGGAATATTTGACCCAAAATTTTACCGCAAGGCCTGACATCAGTGACAATCCACTAGAAGATGCAGAACTCACGTTCTACACGGACGGTAGTTGTCACAGACAGTCAGACTCGGGAGACTTGTGTACTGGATACGCAGTCGTAGATGACCAAGACACCATAGAAGCGGAACCGCTAGGCCCACCTCACTCAGCCCAGGTTGCTGAACTGGTCGCCCTAACCAGAGCATGTGAATTGGCTAAGGGTAAGTCTGCCAATATCTACACCGATTCTAGATACGCGTTCGGGGTAGTCCATGATTTCGGAGCGCTATGGCGTCTCAGAAATTTCATGACGGCAGCTGGTACACCGATAGCGCATGCAGCTCACATAAAAAGGCTTCTAACAGCGATACAGGAACCCGACAGAGTGGCTGTTATCAAATGTAAAGCACATACATATAGTCAAGACCCAGTATCCCTTGGTAACAGCCGAGCAGACGAAGCTGCAAAGCTTGCAGCTGCTACCCCCATACGGACAGACACCACACAACTGATGGTATTTAATACCATCAACACACAAAAGTTGTGTGAAATGCAGAATTTGTGTTCCACTCAGGAGAAGGCAGTCTGGAAGGCAAAGGGATATGGCCAGGAGTCCTCAGGGCTCTGGACGGATGGACATGGTAAACCAGTGGCCCCCAGGGCATACCTTCCGTGTCTGGCTGAAGCAGCTCACGGGCTGACTCATCTAGGCAAGGAGGGGATGTGCAAGTTGGTAAGAGCATACTGGTGCGCCCCAGGATTCTCCTCTCATGCTAGTAAAAGAGCAATGTCATGCCTTACCTGTCTGAGAAAGAATATTGGAAAAGCAATACCAACAGAACCATCCCATATCCCACCTGCCGGCGGCCCTTTCCAAGTAATACAAATTGACTTCATTCAATTACCCCCATGTAGAAATTTGAAATATGTACTTGTTTGTATAGATGTTTTCTCGAATTGGGTCGAAGCTTTTCCAACAGCTACAAATACCGCTATGTTTACAGCTAAGAAAATTGTGCAGGAATTTGTATGTAGATATGGTATCCCTAGAATCATTGAAAGTGATAGGGGTACCCATTTTACAGGTGATGTCTTTCAAGGAATGTGTAAGTTGATGGGAATTGATAGTAAGCTGCACACTCCGTACCGTCCACAGGCGAGCGCGAAGGTCGAAAGAGTGAACAGCACTATTAAAAATAAATTGAGTAAAGTAATGGCAGAGACAGGATTGACGTGGCCAGAAGCTTTACCCATTGTTTTGTATAGCATCAGAACCACTCCCAGGTCCCCTCTTAATCTGTCCCCTTTTGAAATCTTGTTTGGTCGACAACCGCATGTCATGATTAACCCTCAGGATGATTTGAAATGTAACAATGAAGTAACTGTAAAGTACTTGATTAACATGAGTAAACAGTTGAGGAATCAAAATGATAATCTGAAGTTGGTGATTCCTGATTTACCAGATAGTAATTGTCATGACATTGAACCTGGGGATTATGTAATGATACGAAATTTTCTACGCTCAGGTTGTCTTATTGATAGATGGGAAGGACCATACCAGGTCTTATTGACTAGCACCACAGCATTGAAGGTTGCTGAGAGAGATACTTGGGTCCATTCATCCCACTGCAAGAAGGTTGCTGATCCAGAGAAGTCCCGTGATAAGGAACAGACGGTAGAGGTTGTATCACTAGAGTGTCTGTTCCAGGAGGACTGAGGCGGCACCTGAGCCTTGAAGACCGAAAGCAGCTGTCGACTCCCCTCTCCCTTTTATTGTTTTCTCCACTTCCCATCCCCTCTCCTTTAAAATTTCTTTTTCCCCCTTCTCATTCTTCTCTATTTCCTCCTCAAAGATGGACTTGCCCCAAGAGACTGTGGTCCGGATTTTGATGTTAACCATGATGTTGACCAGAGCAGTCTGTTCCGGCGAGAGTACCATAGAGGTCGAAAGAGGTTCTGGAATGGGTTCCGATTATGATGATGGAGGTGTAGTTTTCCAAGATCAACCAAGCCAACAAGCAAAGGCGAGTATCAGAAAACGATCCGATAGAAGAAATTGTGATGGATTGTTAGCTGAGGAAAATTGTATCTGTAGGCTCTGTGATAATCTGGTTGAAGATGGATGCATAAAGAAATGTCAATCTAGTTTTAATATCCATATAGACCGGCATCCATTGAGTGACTATCACTCCTTAGTGGGTAACGTGTTAAACCAAACAGATTGTTGGGTATGCTCTCAAGTACCTCAGGGTCACAGTAAATCAGGGCTAGTACCATTTCCTTTAACGTTAGGGGAGGTACTTGAGCTAAGTGGTGGGAGACCGGTGGACCGGAGGTTTAACATCTCCAGCCCTCCTAGTTTGAAGCTCCACCAATACCATGTGGATAGGTCCCTCATATGTTTTAACATCTCCAATCCCAGAAAACCGGGAAATTGGGAAGTGTCATGGAGCAACCTTACCATGACCTTTTCACACAGAGCAGATAGAATGCCTACAGATACAGAGCTCGTACGCCACATAGCCAGTAGAGGAAAATCATTCCGGTATCGATATACCTTAGGAAATAGGATTACTAAAGTTGGAGAGGTATCACCAGGATACTGTGCACATATCGTACAAACTGATACGTGCATTAGACAGATGGAAGAATTAGGGTCAGGAGATTTCACCTGGAAGGTTTGTAACATGGTCATGTCCTTCTCCGTCCCTTATGTTCTCCCCGATGATGCATATTTCATATGCGGGAGAAAGGCGTACAAGTGGCTTGCCCCAAACTCTGAAGGATTGTGTTATATTGGAAAAGTATTGCCTGAAGTAATGACTGTTACACATGACAAAATGAAGGACATACACCGTGGTGCCCAAACTCCTTATACTCACACTCACTACGAGCACCTTGTTAAAAGACAACTGTCAGAAAGGTTAGAGCATCCGGCCTCTGATCTTATCCATGAATCCACCGGGATTCAGGTTCTGGTAGCGTTAGATTTCACTCGCACCGCTCGAGGTGTGATGAATTATAGATACATTTCCGCACTCGCCAATTTGTTAGATAATATCACTGAAATGTATGATGACACGTTTAGATACACTGGAAGAGAACTTCAAGCTTACAAAACAGAACTAGTTCAGCATAGGATGATTCTTAATTATCTTACAGCAGTAACAGGCGGATATTGTGTTACATTGGCAACACAGTACGGCATAAAGTGTTGCACGTATATCACAAATAGCACCGAGGATCCGGTAGAGGTCATAGACCAAAAGATGGACGATATTCTGCAATTAAAGTGGGAATTTCGTCGAAAACACAATCTCACCCTTGCTGCTGTAGGTAATGAGCTGACTGGTTGGGTGTCATGGTTGAACCCGCGAAATTGGTTCTCCGGTTTAGGAGACTGGGCTCAAGGAGTCATAATGGATGTTGGAAAGTTTCTCCTATGTATTTTGGGTGTCGTTATATCTATTGGATTGATATTTAGATGCGGGCAGGCTTTGATGAGGTGCAAGCAAAGTACGAAAGTGATGAGCTTAAGGAGTGAGGAAACTGTAATTAACCTGGATTTGATTTATGACCCAATGCTAGAAACCATGACGTAATGAGTATACGGTCCGCCTTTCACCCATTTCTATGTTTTCCTCCGAGGTACAAAGACCCACGTAGACGAAGGATTTGATGAGCCAAGGGGCCGACAACGGAAAGATGGAAAGAAGAAGAGCAGACGACCTGATAAACAAGATTTTGATGGACAATGCCATGGGTACCCCAGTTTCCCTAGGAACTTTAAAACCACGCTAGCCCAACATTTTTTGTAAATCCATGGACGTTGTATGCTTTACTCACGATTTATGAGCAAAAGCACAAAGAAGAAGACTCCAATCAACCGACACCAATCAAGACCTCAATCGACGAACGTACATTACCCTGACATAGAATATCATTGCATTTTTCGTAAGTGTTCTTTATCTTCATCTCTGCAACCCTCAGGCAATAACACACATAGTCGATAGGGAATACAGGCACAGATAGCAGCAACCACATACCCCCCCCAATTCATGTATCATCAACTAAAATGTGCATCCCCATTGTGTTACAACCACAGCCGAAATGAGCTCGGTAGAGTTTGACAGCCCATCCACAGACCTGTACCACAGGATAAGAAGGAATTCAAATGTATACTTCGCAATACCTCGAAGCTTGATTTACCACACGTACGGCACGATGATACATGACCCTCCAAACATGGACTCATACACACATGCTTCTACTTTCTCACTAGGTCATACTCTCTTCACACCTACTCCATTCTTCTTCCTTTCCCCACCATGGAAATCAATTAACCCCTGACTTACATTTTTCTCCTTAAATATTTTGTGGCAGTTATTATTGACTGCCAAAGGGTGGACTGTCAAAGTCAGAAAAATGTCTTAGTGCACACTGCCATATTTGCACCGCACACTGGTCCGTGCTGCGCATGCGTACGCTCTCCCGTGGAAGCGCATACCCGCAATAGCGTGCACTCGCACGCGCAGTATGCGCATTTACGGTAGAGTTTATGTGATCGTAGCGTGCGACTCATTCGTTACAAAAGTTCACAATTAATGTAGTTTATAGATCATGTTCCCCTCAATAGTTTCTGTAAGTTTGGTTTAGATAGAATGTCCCTGAGCGGAGGAATCCCTCTTTGTATTGCACGAAGGGTCTAACAGGAGTCATACAGCAGTGTTTGATACCCATCGGAAGAGTATTTAATTAGCAATATTCCGGTGTTGGTTTGGAGCGTATTAATCGCTCGTGCGAATAGTTATGGACATAAGAAGTTTATGTCCATTTCTATGATTTGCACATACTCAGGTATGCGGCGGGAAACCCAGTTCCCCACCCACCTGAGCTGTTGGAAATCAGCACAGCCCACCTGTATGAATCAACCTATGACCTTTGGTTACAGTACAGGGCCGAATTCCTGTGTCCAATAAACTGTAGGATTGTAGGGACTAGGAGATTGCATTGAGTGTGGGGCATAAATAGGCAGACCGACCACATCCAGCTCTCACTCTCTCATCAACGGTTATCTGCTGATAATCGGGAGCTGGATATCGAGGCGCAGGCGATCATACCCTTTGTGCGTAAGTTCTCTCCGTAATCATTGTCTTTCTGTGAGCCAATTTCTCTCTCTCTATTCTCTCTTTTCTCTAATATCTCCCCTAGACTAAACTTTATAGTATTGTATTGTATTGTGTTAGACCAGGATAGCATTGTAGTTTATCCCTTAGTTAGGTGTTTGGTTAGGAAGTCTTTGTTATATTGTAGTGTATCATTTGTACTGTGTTACTCTTTTACAAGTATACTAGATATAATACAGATTATAGGCTTTGGAACCCTAAACCAGTATCAGTGTATTTACTATAGTATTAAGTGTTCACTTGAGCGTCGGTGACGCTCAAACAGCTTTGTAGATAGACAGGTTACACAAGGTTGCATTTACACCCTGTACTCACATTAAGGTATTCTGTGTGTTTCATCGGTATAAGGTTTAATATCAAGGTATAGTGTTGTGAGCGTCTGCACCGCTGGTGACCTCCTCGTGGTCTCTAGCGTATGCTACGTTACAGCGAATCTTTCCCCTAGACATAACCAATAACGTGTCCTGTGATCACTGGGCCGTGAGCGAACGTGACGCTTGAGCGTCTCGCCTACGGCTGAGCGATCGTTACGCAAATAGCGTATCATTACGGTATTTCTTAAGTAAGCAGCGTACAGTGTTCTTAGCTTCATAAGGGTTGTTTATACGACAAAGGAATTTAGCATTGTCAGTGTGTGTGTGTGTGTGTGTGTGTGTGTGTGTGTGTGTGTATATGTATATTTGACATCGGTCAGCGCATAGCACATGAAGTACGTCATGTATTGTGCACTGGCTCGGTAGGTATATAATGTGTGCAATAGGGTTTCTGCACACATATCACTTGTTGCTATCATGGGTACAAGGGGTGATTTATCCTAGTTACAAAAAAGGGATGATTATCGGCTTTTGGGCAAAGGGTGGCAGTATTTCTGAAACAGCGCAGTTTGTGAACTGTTCGTGTGCTGCTGTGGTGAAGGTGTATCGTGACTGGACAAACTGTACCATTGCAAATAACTGACGTGGAAACTGCGGAGCACCACGTGTCATTGATGTGAGAAGTGAACGTCAGCTACGACGTCAGAATCCTGCCATCCGGAATACCAGCAGCGAGCGCAGCATGTCCCCTCGCGGACTTGCTGCGCTCGCAACTCTTCGGGCCCAGTGGCGACCTCTGGTCACCACAGGGTTAGATTCCCCCTCAGGTGGTGGCGTGGACCACCACCCAAGTGGGGATTCCAACCGGCTGTTTAGGATTCCGATCGCCGCTATTTCACCAAGTGTCCGGATTCCGGCTTTGGTATCCTGACAGCCGGGATCCCGAAACCGGGTAAATTGACTGCCTTCTGGTTTGAAAAATGACAGGAGCTGACTGGCTGGTACTTTATCTCCATTCAAGACTAATTAAATAGACCCCACAATCTTGTGTCCTATGGGAGAAAAAGCATTATACAAATACAATTATTATCATTATTATTATTATTATTATTATTAGTTCAGGAAATTGTTATTGCTTACCGACATGCTGATCATTATACAGATTGATAATCTTAAACCTCCCAAGGAACAAGTAACAGTGACCGCTCATTGAACTCTGTATGCAGTGGGTGCAGAACAAGCATCCATGTGATTTTGCTTGAAGGAGATCTTCACACCTTTCAATGACTGATCTGAACAAGTCAGTGTAATTTTATGTGAGCACAGACGGCCAGTGAAAAACTGCTATATCTAACATCTCAGGACAGGCCCACAGTAACCATTTTGCTACCTGATATGGTAACTGAAATAGTCACACAAACAATATACTTGTAATACTGTAGTTTATATTAGTGAAACCTACTGTTAAGCAGTGTCACTCTTCCCATTATTAAATACAGTGTAATAAGAATACAGAAACCAAACTGTGACATTTACAGCCAGGGAGTTTGACATGTTTTTTTATTCAATCCAGACACTTTGTTGTCATCCGAACCTACTGACAGACAGCTATCTTAGTTTCCTCATAACAGACTACCTTGTGTCCTAGGCGCTATGTGAATATATTTGGAAATGACATAGTGCCAGGTCAATGAGGATTTTGACATAAGATATTACACATTTTATTTTGATTAAAATACTCACCGATTCCCTATTAAAGGCAGTCATGGTAAGCACATTGGGGCAGATGTATTAAGCACGGAGAAGTGATAAAGCAGTGATAAATGGAAGGTTATCAGCCAATCAACTATTAACTGGGAAAGGGGGGACATGATAGAAACTTTCAAATATATCAAGGGTCTTAACAAAGTTCAGGAGGGAAACATTCTTCAAAGGAAAAGAAGTATTAGAACTCGAGGGCATACATTGAGACTGGAGGAGGGGAGGTTCAGGGGAAAATTAAGGAAAAGTTACTTCACAGAAAGGGTAGTGGATAAGTGGAATAGCCTCCCATCATAAGTGGTAGAGACTAAGACTGTAGGACAATTTAAATATGCTTGAGACAGGCATATGAATATCCTTACAAAGAATTAAGGTTAAAAAAGGGTTGAGATTGCCTAAAGGATAAAATAAAAAAGGGGCAGACTAGATGGGCCAAGTGGTTCTTATCTGCCGTCAAATTCTATGTTTAACTGCCAATTTACATATTGCAGCTGATTGGCTGGTGCATGATCACCTTGCACTTATCACTGCTTTATCACTTCTCCAGGTTTAATACATTTGCCCCATTATTAGAAATGATGGAGAAGTTGTTTCTGGTCATACTGGAATCAGTAAGATTAATCGACAGGAGAGTGACAGAATAACCCTTCACTAACCATATGTTCCATATTGCCCCCCACACCCCTTCTCTATGTTCCATACTGCGACCCACAGCCCCATCTTTAGGTTTCATGCTGTCCCCCACACCCCTTTCACTTACCATATGTTCCATAATGCCCCCCACACCCCCTTCACTTACCATATGTTCGATACTGCCCCCCACACCCCCTTCACTTACCATATGTTCGATACTGCCCCCCACACCCCCTTCACTTACCATATGTTCCATAATGCCCCCCACACCCCCTTCACTTACCATATGTTCGATACTGCCCCCCAAACCTCCATTTCTTTGTTCCATACTGCCCTCACAACCCCATCTGTGTGTTCCATATTGCCCCCCCCCCCCCCCCCCACCTATCTGGGGGTTATTCAGGTATGTTAGCAAACCAAAAAAGCAAGCAACTGGGCAAAACCATGTTGCACTACAGGTGGGGCAGATGTTTCATGTGCAGAGAAATTTAGATTTGGGTGGGTTATATGTTTTCTGTACATGGTAAATACTGGCTGCATAATTCCTAAACTGTAATTAAGATTTCAGTTTGAAAACACCCCACCCAAATCTAATCTCTCTGCACATATTACATCTGCCCCCCCTGCAGTGCACATGGTTTTGCCCAGTTGCTTGCTTTTTTGGTTTGCGAACAAACCTCAATAAGACACTATGGGCCTAATTCAAGGTTGAAATCAAATGCAAATGCATTTGCAGTTTTCGATAATCGATACACTGCGCATGTGCAAAATTCACACGGCGCATATCCACCGCTATATGTGCATACGGAATAGAGTAAAAATCGCCTCCACTAAATTATTCTGCAGACTTGCACATAAAAACAACCTCTCAACTAAATAATGTTAAAAAGGCGTGGT
Organism: Pseudophryne corroboree; assembly: GCF_028390025.1. Classification (NCBI taxonomy): domain Eukaryota; kingdom Metazoa; phylum Chordata; class Amphibia; order Anura; family Myobatrachidae; genus Pseudophryne; species Pseudophryne corroboree. The sequence continues at coordinate 176,922,530 of NC_086449.1, read as the reverse complement.
GGAGGAGTGTCTGTGGGCAGTATCCGCAAGGTTACAAATCTGGGCATGTAACAGGGGTGTGTAGTGGGAGTGGGCACCTGGGTCCATGATGGTGCATACGTATATCTGCAAATAGATGAACTTAAAGTACAGGCAAAGTCAATGCAGATTCTGGGCAGGTATAGAGCTACGCACACTGTGCAAGTCACTATAATGGCAGCAGTAACATCGATGATTGATGCGATGGCTGCACAATTAGCGAACAATCGCACACAGCTGATGCTGTTTAGTAAAATCACACACCGCTTGTGGCTGCCTCACCATTTTAGCTGCAGGTTTTTGACCCTTATGCATTCTGAATTTCAGATTTATTCCTTTGTTTAGCTTATGTTGGTAAGTGCATCATTCAAACTGTTCATGCATTACAATTTAGGTCATTAGTAACATATGCACATTACCCTGTATTTGTGGTCTAATTTACTGGAAACACTAAAGGGCCCTATACATGGGAGAGATGTGTGCTGAGCGAACCGCTCAGCACACATCTCTCCCGCCACTCAGCACAGCGCGATGTGTGCTGAGCGATGCCGGGGAGGACGGGGGGGGGGGGGGGGCGCTCATTTCACCCAGGCCAATCTAGCACCGGCGATAGCGATGCGCTCGCTGTTGGGGGTACACACGAGTGATCTGTGCTTAAAATCTAAGCAATCTAGTCAGATTGCTTAGATTTTAAGCATGGATCTCTTCGTGAGTACCCCCCTTAAGGCAGAGGTTCTCTTTTTGCAAATGAACGCAAATCTGCTAAGAAATTGCTTCTAACGCTAGTTTGCTTAGCTTTCAGGGTGGCTCCTATTTTGTGTATTTGGAATTTTTTTTGTTAGTTTTTGGGAGTGTATATTTTTTTTTGTGTGCAGATTTGTGTTCATTTTGCAATTGATTGCAACCTGATTGCAACTTGCCTTTGCTAATACACATCTGCTCAACCTTAAATTAGGCCCTATGTTCCATAATGCTCCCCACAACCTCCATTTCTATGGGGGTAATTCAGACCTGATCGCTGCTGTGCATTTTCGTACAGTGGGTGATCAGATCTGAACTGCGCATGTGTATGCACCGCAATGTACCGGCGCGTCAGACGACTGCACCGGGCATCGGTACCTAGCGACCGGATTGACAGGAAGAGATCGTTAGTGCATGGCAACTGACCATTTTACAGGAGTGTCTGGAAAAACGCAGACGGGACCAGCCATTTTCAGGGAGGGAGTCTGATGTCAGCTTCGGCCCCGATCAGCAGGAATACATCGTAAAGGAAGAGTAAGTCCTGGGCTGAGCAGAGACTGCACTAACTGATGTTTATGCAGCTCTGCTACAAATGCGATCGCACACATGCACGGACCTATCCCCCTCCCCCTGTAGGCGGCGACTATCTGATCGCAGGGCTGCAAAAAACACACCCTACCGATCAGGTCTGAATTACCCCCTATGTTCCATACTGCCCCCCACACCCTCATCTCTATGTTCCATACTGCCCCTCACACCCCATCTCTATGTTCCAAACTGCCCCCCACACCCTCATCTCTATGTTCCATACTGCCCCTCACACCCCATCTCTATGTTCCAAACTGCCCCCCACACCCTCATCTCTATGTTCCATACTGCCTCCCACACCCTCATCTCTATGTTCCATACTGCCCACCACACCCTCATCTCTATGTTTCATACTGCCCACATACTACCATGCCCCCCACACTCCCATACTCTATGTTCCATTTCATCCTACACAACTCCCACCACGTACTGTGCTTCCCCTATAACTGTAATCCTCCCCAAGTCACCTTTTTTCCCCACCCATTTTTCTTTTTCTTTGCCGGTTGGGGTTTGTCAACCAATATCTTTGGCGGGAAAGAACGACAGTTACAGTGGCTATTGTGACGCTGTTTGGAGGTGCGCTCTTTGCCCAATACATTGTATACTCTGGCACTCCTTACCGGGGGTCATTTGGCTTGGCTGTCTGGCCGGCCTTACTATGGTGTATTGGGGAAAGAGTTGGAGACTCAGCACTTATTGGCGTAGTCAATGAGATAAATAAAGTCATGGCATGGACATGCATAGCGGCTATAAGTCATAATGTCACTGTTGATCTGGCTGTTCTTTCTTATTGCCACCACACTTAGTATAAATATTATCATAAATAAACAACGTTTGACCGATTTTAATGGCATTTCAGTGGTCTGTGTCGTTATTTCTAGATAAGTTAAGTTAGTTTATATTTAGTTGTAAGGTTATTGTGTAATGATGTCATGTGGTCCGACATCGGCTGATAGAAAGTTTATATATATTTATAGCATTTTTATTCACATACTTGACATGTACGCGACTGAAACATTTTATAGAAAAAAACAATAAAGTGCTGATGTAGAGTTGAAGGCCAGACCAGTTGCAGAGCCTACTGTTTATTGTTTTTGTACTGCGATAGTCTGGAACCAAGCACACTCAAATATGGGTGATAAAGAGTCATAAGCATTACAGGTGCATCTCTACTTGTGACTATTGTCAGAGCACTTAAGCTGTAATGTGACATTTTCACGTAGGTCAGTAAGAACCTGGCAACAGAATTTCGGGCCGTATAGATTTGTGCATATTGCGTAAAAATTACTTTTTTCAGACATATCTTTTGCACCAAGCATAGAGATGGTGCAAATTAGCTCTGATAATAAGGACAACAATTAAACCAAGTGAATTGATAAGGGCAGTCCGGGTTTAGTACAAATTGCCGGCTGTCAGGATCCCTGTGTCCAGCATACCAGCGCCGGGATCCCTACAGCCGGAATGCCGGCAGCGGGGTGAGTGCAGTCTGCAGGCACGGTTGCGCGCTACGTGCGCCATGCTATTTTTTCTCCCTCCAGGGGTATCGTGGACACCCCAAGAGGGAGAAAAGTTGTCGTATACCGGTGGTCGGGATCCCGGCGCCTGGATGCCGACAGCAGGTATAACGCATGCCACCCAGGAAGTCCAACTGTGTACAAATATGTATACTGGCAAATACATGCATTTACTGTAATTCCATGCTTGTAATATAGGGTGCACTTACTGCTGGCCAGATCAGAGGTGTAACTGTGGGAGGCAACGGAGTCAGCTGCCGCCGGGCTCCTGCTCTTTAGGGGGGTACCTCTCCTCCCATTCCATGTGCAGCAACAACATTCAATTAAGTTAATTAACAGCCGCCGCTATATCTTCCGTGGCCAACTCCCCTTCCACACTAGTCCCTGCACCTTACAAGACACACCATCTTTATTATAGCTGCACATTTTAAAAGTGTCATACCCAGGATTAGAACTCACAACCTATTACATTGGAAACAGGCACCTCACTGATGGAGCTATTTGCTCCTGTATAGGAAGCATGAGAATTCTAACTATATGAAGTTACTTCTATGACAATTACACGTAACTTCATATAGTTAGAATTCTCATGCTTCACATACAGGAGCAAATAGCTCCATCAGTAAGGTACTTGCGTCCAGTGTAATAGGTTGTGGGTTCTAATCCTTGGTATGACACTTGTAAAATAATTGTCAGAGAAATAATCAGCATTGTGAGTGACTGAGTAAATCTATGTAGAGTGTCACTGCACACTACATAGATCTGCCTAGTTGCAATGCTTTTGAATTGACAATTCTAAAGGGGGGTACACACGGAGAGATCCGTGTTTAAAATCTAAGCAATCTGATTAGATTGCTTAGATTTTAAGCACGGATCTGCCGTGTGTATGCCACCCAGAGATAGCGATGCACGGCCCCGCGCATCGCTATCGCCAGTGCTCAATCTAGCGGGTCGCTCACTTCAGCGCTGTGTGAAGTGAGCGGCCCCCCGTCGCCCCCCTCGCTCAGCACATTGCGCTGTGCTGAGCGGGGGGAGAGATGTGTGCTGAGCGGTCTGTGTTAAGATCGCTCAGCATACATCTCTCCTGTCAGTACCCCCATTAAGTAGCTTCATATAATTAGAATCTATAGACTTGCTATATTTATATATATATATATGGGGGGCACCAATATTTATTTTGCTTCCGGCAACTGGGATGAATTTACGCCACTGGGCCAGACTATTGTTTAGAAACATTTGGATTAAATTTAGAACAAATTAAAAGTATCTGAAAGTATGACACGCAACATTGGCAAACTGATCAGGTCATTAGCAAATGTTGGCAAAAGCAGTGAGAAGGGTAAATGAGGGCTGTATAGGCATGAAATGATATAAGCGGTCTTTGGTTTGTGATGAGTTAATGGATAGAGCTTTTGCTAGTTAGATTAGCTCCCCCTTGAGGGGTGTTGGTTATGTTTTGTTTAGCCTATCAGGGTAGGTAGGGGAGGTAACATGGGAAGGGTATATACAGACAGAGACAGCAGCAGCACTTCCTTTTGAGTGCCTGGAAAGAGCAGATATGTGGTCTTCCCTTGTCTTTTCATTTTCTGTCCGTAACACTTCCTACTGTCCTCCTTTGCTTTCTCTCTGGTTTATTCTCTCATCTGTTCTTTCCAGTGCTCTCAATTGTTTTTGTACTTCAATCTCTAAAGTGTGTTACAGCCTATTATGCTGCGACCCAGGTGCTCCACTTCCCCCCACACTGGCTGGCTGAATCTGCCCGCCCACTGACCTTCGCCATGGGTAGTGGGTATGGCGCACGGTCCCCTCCAGATGCTTCCCCGTCGGCGGGTGGTCCGCTGCCTGCTGCACTAGCCGCCGGGGTCCCCTCATGCCTCACCACTGCATCCTACTTCTGCTGGGGTGGCGCTGGAGGGCATTACTGCGTCCCGGCGCCCTGCGGCGGGGCGCCTGTGGACTCGGCGGGCGGCTCCTGTGCCTCTCCAACGGCTCTGCCCGCGGTGCTGGCGGGTAGCCCTGCCTCGGCATCTCCCTTGGCCCTGTTAGCTCCCACCACACCAGGCGTTCCCGCGGCTGCTGCCATGCCGGCCGGTCTGGGGGCTGTTTTTTATAGTGCTGACCCTCCTGTGGCCCCCACTGGTGGAACCAGTGGGCCCGCTGCTGCTTCTGGCCAGGGGGCTCTGCTCCATGTGAATGCGGGTGGCCATGCTGCTAGTTCCACCCCTAGGAACATGTTGGGAGGTGCAGCAGCACCACCGGCTGGTCACACAAGCGTACTGCATTTTATGTCCACTCAGTTGGTGGTGTCATCTAACGTCAGCATGCCAGGGCAACCTCTCCTGGTACCCAACCCTGGGTTGGTTTATCAGAATTTTTTGCCCACCGGGATGCCTTCTGCCAGGCTTTCCCAGTCATTCCAACGTCCCGCCGGCCGTTACCCCATATTTTCCAGCCGCGTTCCCTCCTGGGCAATTGGCACCTCCCATGTGGTCGTTTAATATGTCGCAGCCTCTAGGGCCGCCTAAGTATTATGCAGGTTTGCCGCAAGTGGGCGGTACCCCATTTGCCGTTCCCCCATTTTACCAGCAACCCAGTGCCCCCCTTCTGATGCCCTATCAGGTGGGGTGACCCAGTCCGTGTTTTTGGGCCCAGTCCGTGGGCGCCGATTTATGACATGACTACTGGCGCTTCCCATCCTGCCCTGCCGGCAGCTCTGGTACCCCTCTCCTGACTCCTTCCCCTCTCAATGCAATAGCATTGCCGCCCAGGCCCATTCCGCTTCAGGGATCTCCGGCATTGGTGGGTGCCCCTGTTGGCGCCACTGCGGAACACCAGATACTTAACCCTTCTTTCTCTTCCGAGGTGACTTGCTGTGGAGATCACGGATCTCATGAGTTGCTGCAGGTTCACAGAGGGAATTATCTGACTGGCCTGGACGGGGCTCCCCTAGCTGTGGAGGTCCCGGTTTCAGATGTGGTGTCTGCTTCGGGTACCAGTGCTGTACAAGGCGGCATGGCGAGTGGTTCGGTGACGGTGCCAGCTCCGGATCCGCTGGCTGGCCCTTCCGCTGATGGTGAGCATGACGTTTCTGACTCCTCCTCTGTTGTCTTTTCTTCTGGGTCCTCTGGGTCCTGGGTCCTAGTTATAAAACATGTAGGTTAATATTACACCTATATCTGTCTCAGGTGATATAAAGGTTCAGCCGTGTGATAAAAATGGCTATCCAATATATTAAATCCTAATTGTGCAATAGGGAGGGAACAGGAGAATTTGTAGATGTAGTTCCAGATAAATGTAAACATATACTACCTCTCCGGCAAGGTAGTATATGTTTAGGTATACATCTCTTTCTATTGGGAGGTGCTCGGCACTGGGCACCGCAATACTCCTCTCCTCTGTGCAGAACATCGGGCAACGCAGGACTCACTAGCCGGGGACGCCCGGCCAAGTTTATACCAGCCCTTGCCGGAGAGGTAGTATATGTTTACATTTATCTGGAACTACATCTACAAATTCTCCTGTTCACTCCCTATTGCACAATTAGGATTTAATATATTGGATAGCCATTTTTATCACACGGCTGAACCTTTATATCACCTGAGACAGATATAGGTGTATTATTAACCTACATGTTTTATAACTATATTGATTAAGAGAATAAATTCTTTACATTTTATACGTTGTGCTCTCTATTTTATATAGCTGCTGACACACAGCGCAGCCACTTTTCTTGCTCTAAAGTTGTGATGTGCGCCCGTTGGCGTCGACCCAGAAACGTTGTTTGCCCGCCAAATTTGGAAAGGCTAGCGTTCCGGATCTGGGAGCATGAAGGATTTCTAAAAAAAAAATTTCCTCTGTTAGTGGGCTAATTACAAATGGCTGTCCTACAAGTCCACCGGAGGTTTTTTAAAGTTTTCACATTCACTTGGGTCTGTTTTTCTGCTGTTATTATTTAGTTGTGTTTTCCTTTTTAGTCATACATGCTAACCATTAGGTTATTCTCTTTTACAGCCCAGGTTTGGGTGGTGGGCCATTCCTACATTTTTTTGGGGAAGCGTCATCCCTTAGCTGCACGAGCCACTTAGTTGTTAGGCGTTCGGAGTGTTAGGTGGCTCGTGTTAGGGGTTTACGGTGGTCTGGTTTATTGTCGTTGCTTTTTGAAAAAGAGCGGTGTTGGAGTCATCCAGATGTTGTTATACTTCACCTAGGGGGTAACGACATAGGCCAGAGGAAAGATATTGAGTTGACGCTTCAGGTCAAGGAGGATTTGTGTCGCTTTTGCACCTGATGTTTGTGTCAAGTGGTCGGACATAGGGGGTCATTCCGAGTTGATCGCTAGCTGCCGTTGTTTGCAGCGCAGCGATCAGGCTAAAAATCTGTATTTCTGCGCATGCGTATGGGCCGCAATGCACACGCACGTCGTATGGCTACAAAGTCCATTGTGGTTGTGCACAGGTTGTAGCAAAGTTTTCAGTCGCACTGACGGCCGCAAAAAGATTACCAGGAAGGGGGCATTTCTGGGTGTCAACTGACCGTTTTCAGGGAGTGTTTGCAAAAACGCAGTCATGTTTGAAAAAACGCAGGCGTGGCTGGGCGTTCGCTGGGTGGGTGTATGACGTCAAATCCGGACACGAATAGGCTGAAGTGATCACATGCGCTGAGTAGGTTCAGAGCTACTCTGAAACTGCACAAACTTTTTTTGCAGAGCTCGGCTGCACAAGTGTTTGCACTTCTGATAAGCTAAAATACACTCCCCAGTGGATGGCGGCATAGCGTTTGCACGGCTGCTAAAATTAGCTAGCGAGCGATCAACTCGGAATGACCCCCATAGTTCCTAGTATGCAGTGGAGGGGTTCTATCAGCCTGATTGCCGTTGATAAGGCCCGGAAGAAGGTAAATTTCGCAGTTTCTACATTTGTTAAGGCTAGAGGTGGTTTTGCCGTGTGGCACCCGTTGCTGTTGACTGATAATCGTTTGTATTTTAGGAAGGACGGGGTCCATTTGTCTGAGGCTGGGTTGGAGGTTTTTCTTTGGACTATTTTTTCTGTTTGGTCTACTTCCAGTTTGTAGTTTTTTCGGTGCTGGATGGTGGGCTGCGGTTCTGTTGGGCCATTTTATCAATGGGGTTAAAACCTGGCAGTGGCGGGAAGGCGCTTTTGACCAGCGGCCACATGGGGCATAAGTGGTCTTTGAGGGGCACCTACCCTTTCCAAGGACGGCTAGTGAGTTCTGCCTGTATTAGGGGACGATGGGCATTTTCTGTAGGAAATGGTCACGCTATGCCATAGTGAAGGGTGGTGTTGCTTTCTCAATGCAGGTTATGCTTTTGGCCGGATGAGGCATTTTAGTCGCCTCATATTAAAGAAGTGGGGCATTATGTCACCACCATTATTGTATAATATCAATTGTCTAGAGCTGGTCATAAAGCGTTTTTCTTACCATCCCTTACCAGAAGGGTCATTCCACTTAATAAATACTTAATGACCTTTTAAACTTACGCAGTTGTTGTCCGTGTCTTAATTTGTCTGTGTCATTATTTTAGAGATAAACTAGCTTACTGGTTGTACAAAGGTAATCACAATAACTCAATAGACGTCTTATGTGGCTGCTCCTGTTGTGTGTGTGTGTGCTCAGTGGCATCACAAGGGAGATGCGGGGGGTGCAACCGCCAAGGGATGACATCAAAATGCTGGCTCCTGCTCAGTGACAGGAGATGGGTGCTGCACTGTACTGTAGCTCCTGTAACAGCACCCTTGCAGCACTTGGCTCCAGTAACAGTGTAGGAGCCGGCACTGCAGCCACAGTGGTCTCCAGGGGCAGCCTGCATGTCTCGTACCACCGGAGTGATGAAAACAGGGGTCAGGATGCAAAGCCATGCCCCTCTGAGATAACCATCATTCACTATGTCAACTGCCCTAGTGGCCAAGTGAGAATCTGTGTAGAATCTGCCTTTTGGTATTAGCCTCTATCTGTAAGATACCTATTTCACTATGCCTCTAACTTATTGATCTATACTGCAGTGGCACATGCAGGAGGAGTTTCTGAGTACCCAGAAACCACTCCAGAAATACACCAGAACAGTTACCATGTTATTACTCCGCTCCCTTGGGATGTAATGGGGAGGGTCAATATGATGTGCTTCCATTAGAGTTGTGTAATTTTGACCCCCACTCCCTTTTGATAGACCTTGGAATCATGGCATTTTGCTGCTAGGAGGAGGGGCTTAATGACATACACATACAGATGTAGCCATGCTCATCTTGCTGCGATGCGGCATGCTGCACTGCATGTTGCTCTAGGCTGTGGCTATTCACAGCCGGCAATCGCTCCATTAATTCCATTAGGGGCACCTACATGTACAGCAGCACCTGTATGGTTCACAGCGGGATCCAAGTGTGATCACTGCTCTTCCAACGCAGCTCTGCAACGCACCCTCTGCTACTGCAGAGATAATTGCCTCTGCCCCAGGAGCCCTGCTAACACCTGCAATAAGGGGACAGGATGGCTCTCTTCTGGTACCGCTCAGCCTGTGCTGCAGCATCAATAGTGCACCCACCACCACTGCTGGACTGTAAGATGGGACCCACCAGTGAAAACTGATTCTGCATGTTGCAAACAAGTGAATCTAGGGAATCTGACTCTGACTCACTGGCCGTCACACAACGTACCTCTAACCCTGCCAATTAACTGCAGGCGCCCGTCCTTGTAGACCAGCTCAGAGTACTATCTATATAGTTCTATAAGTCGTGTTTATATCTTTCTATCTATCTATCTATACATATATATATATATATATATATATATATATATATGTACACACAGGGCCGGTTCTAGACCCTTCGGCGCCCCAGGCAGAAAATGGGGGTGGCTTCATACAGGGGGCGTGGTCAGTTGCGCCCTCTGTACAGTGGAGTAGCGCCGCTGGAAAAAAAAACCAAATACTTACTATCCCCGCTCCAGACCGCTGCAGATCTCCGCCGGCGCCACTCCTTTCCTCGGATGACAGACACTAGAGGTCAATTATGACCCCTAGCGTCTGTCAGTCCCACAATGCTGTGCGGTGCGCAATGACGTCATTGCGCACCGCACAGCAAAGGTCCTCTACACGAAGGGAAACTAGACGCGTAGCACAGCGGGGGACAGTGGGACCAGCGGGGGACACAGCGGGCAGCGGGGGGCACAGAGTAGCGGATCTTGCCATGGTGTGGCGCCCTCTGGATGGCGCCGGCGCCCTCCGGAAGGCGGCGCCCCGGGCAAAAGTCCTGCTTGCCCGTGGCAATATCCGCTACTGTGTACACACACACACACACACACACACACACACACACACACACACACATTATATCTGTTTACATCTTTTTTAAGGGGGGCACCAAACTCCAACTCACATCTGGGTTACAGGGATGAACTTGCGCCACTGAGCTGCTCCATTTTCCTGCAGACCTGCACATGTGCACTAGACTCTGGGACAGCTCTAGGGTCTCCTAGTGACCCTAATGCTCAGAATCTATAATGCGGCTAGCAAGAGAGGAGGGGCCACAGATGGAGTCTGCACATGGGCCTCCCCCTCTCTTGATACACCCCTGAGTGTGATGGCGCAGTTAGTGAGTGTAACTATAAAACCTTGCCCATGAACAGCATCATGAAGTCACTCCCTTGTCTTCCTTTCATGAATTGTACCTACAACTCCCAAGGGGCATGTATGAAAAGTAGTCAAATATGGGCAAAACATGCCATAGCAACTCATTAGCAGTTCTACTGCTAAAGACAGAAATATGCGGGTGGACTGTATATCGGCGTATACAGTTTCTTCTGCTCAGGGTGTGGGAAATGTCAAATACACAGTTTTGTGTTCTGTACCAGGCAGACCTATCTATCATACTGGGCTTCTGGCACCTGAAACACACGGTGCATATCACTGATATTTAGCAGAACAGGTTGTTCTTCAATTATCTTCATAATTGCCTTTGATTTTGCTTCACGGCTGATTCACGCACTGATAAGACCAGCGCCTCTTTAACTGAATTGCCGCAGTGTCGCTACATAAAGAGCCTTGGTGTTCCTTTTGTAAAGGGAAATGACATTGGGCTGCATATCTCTTACGCCTGTATTGATTTTATTGACGCATTTGTTTTGGAGGAAGAATGTATTCTTATAGCGGGATGTGGCAGGTTCTGAATGCTATCTGTGTATTGACAGGGTGTTTAACACACAGAGGGACATTAATGAGGTGTCAGTCCCTTTGTCTGGAAGAGCATAAAGTGTTTTTATGGAGTCAGATAATAGGCATACGGACAATGTAATAAATAACTACTTTTCTCCTGTCTACGCTCCTATTTTTCACTGCAGAGTTACTAAGGCTCTTACAGTAGCTCCACGGATGTATAATATACCAAGATTAAGGTGTAAGCAAGTACTAGCCTGAACTGATGAATGAAGATTAATAAAATCCCCCACTCAACCTAAAATACAAGCTAGTTTATATGGGATCGGTATGAAATACTTCCAATCAAAATCCCGACGGTCGAAATCCCGACAGCAATTGACCGACGGTCAAAATCCCAACAAGGTCAAAATCCCGACGTACAAAATACCGACATTTAAAATACCGACAAGGTATAAATACTGACATTTAAAATGCCGACAGGTCAAAATACCGACATGCATTTTTCAATGTTTTTTGTGTGTATGTCGACATAGGTTGACATGGACACCATATAAGTGTACTCGCTACGCTCGGTACACTATTATATTCCCCCTCCAGGTCCACTGGGGTGGTAAAGTATGAACAAGTCGGTTTCAATGTAAAAATCATGAAAAACTCATATCACCTTTTTGACCTGTCGACATTTTACATGTCAGTATTTTGACCTTGTCGGTATTTTAAATGTCGGGATTTTGTCCATGTGGGGATTTTGACCTTGTCGGGATTTTGACCGTCGGTCAATTGCTGTCGGGATTTCGAACGTTGGGATTTTGATTGGAGGTAAATTGACTGCATCCCGTTTATATAAAAGATCTACTAATAACACAATTCACATATATAGCTGTAAAAGTTCCAATACATTGTTAGAACTTCACAGTAGACATTCTATTTACATTTAATGTGGAATTGAGTAGATGTGATATGCTGGGAATGAGAGGAACAAAGGCTGGTTGCTGTGTCCTTCAATGGGTTTGCTGACAGGAACAAACTTTAAAGCAGACTAGGACCCGCCGTGATAATTTTCTGAAGGCGTGTGAAATTGTGCTGTATGTAATGAGAGCAAAAATGATTTACAGGAAATGGCTTGCTCTGGTTGTCTACATACAGTACAAAGTACGTAAGCTGGTTTGCCAGGTGGGGCAAGCTATTATAGAAATATATCACTGAGCAATTCTGAGTAAACAGACAACAAAATGGTACACTTCAAGTTCGCTGTCAGTTACAAAATATTGTAAATACTTTTGAAAGGATTGGTTTGACCTTTAGATGCAAAAATAAATTGCTTACTTACAAAACAAATTTCAATAAGCATATCTAGGGCTCCAATTTTTAAGGCGTATTAAGATGGGTTTGTGTAGAGCCTGGGGACAGTATTGTATCCTGTGTTCATCCTTTTGCTGATTTGTTTTATCCTTAGTTTTGAATTGGGTGTAGAGCTTTGTAACCAATCAAATCACCAGCATGTTAAGGGGGGTATACACGGGAGAGATGTGTGCTGAGCGAACCGCTCAGCACACATCTCTCCCGCTGCTCACAACAGCGCGATGTGTGCTGAGCGATGCGGGGGGAGGACGGGGGCCGCTCATTTCACCCGCTGCATGCAGGCTCAATCTAGCAGCGGCGATAGCGATGTGCGGGGCCGCGCATCGCTATCGCTGTGGGTGGTACACATGAGTGATCTGTGCTTAAAATCTAAGCAATCTAGTCAGATTGCTTAGATTTTAAGCATGGATCTCTCCGTGAGTACCCCCATTTACTCTTTACAAATGTATGTACTGTACAGTATGTATGTGCATAATGTGTGTGTAACTATCTAGTCGATGTGATAGCAGAGTCTGTTGCAAGCCACAGCCGGGCTAATCACTACAACTTATCTGCTGCCTTTAAAAATGTGTTTGTTCAGTAGACCATGGCTCCTAATGCCAGCAAGTGGCCAGGTGATAGGTTGGGGCTCTAGGGAACTATGTTAGGAGCCATAATCTTCTGCCTGAGGTGGTTATACCAGTGGTTTCCAAAGTTTATTGAATCACGGCACCCTGTAATATCAGTATTTTTTTCACGGCACCCCTAGGCCAAATATTTCTTATTGAGAAATTTAGAAAGAAATATTACATTAAGTAGATCGCATTTATATATGTCATCCTTAGGGTCAGTTGTGTGGTGAGGGACAAGATTTGCTTCTGTTTGGCCACATATTTTATGACTGGCAGCCACCAGCACTGGTTTTGCCTATTATATTGACCATGAATAATTTGAATTGGTCCTGGACCACCAACCCAGGGCACCCCTGCAAGTGTCCCGAGGCACCGTAGGTAGCCACGGCACACAGTTTGAGTTTGGGAACCTCTGGGTTATACTATAATAATATTATCTATCTATCTATCTATCTATCTATACTGTATATATATATATATATATATATACTGTGTATGTATATATATATATATATATATATATATACTGTGTATATATATATATATATATATATATATATATATTTATATGTAAATATATATATATACACACAGCAGATAGAAATAACTCTTGCAGAAAACTTGTATTGAAGTGTCACTTGAATCATTCAACTTTTCCCATTTCATGATGGCTGCGGAGTGCCTTTGCAGGGGCAATTTTATCACGTCCGGATCTGGGATGGGGACTGTGATATATATGCCCCTTAGCCAATATTACTGTGATTTCTAGGAAAGCCAGGGCATAAAAGAGAACTGTCATGTTATCTGACAATTACACATGAAATACTATAGCTTTGTAGCACTAAATATTACAATTTAAGGAAAATTCCGTCAGTCAGAATAAAGATGTTTCAAGAACATTGGCCCTCATTCCGAGTTGATCGGTCGCAAGGCGAATTTAGCAGAGTTACACACGCTAAGCCGCCGCCTACTGGGAGTGAATCTTAGCTTCTTAAAATTGCGACCGATGTATTCGCAATATTGCGATTACTAACTACTTAGCAGTTTCAGAGTAGCTCCAGACTTACTCTGCCTGTGCGATCATTTCAGTGCTTGTCGTTCCTGGTTGACGTCACAAACACACCCAGCGTTCGCCCAGGCACTCCCACCGTTTCCCCGGCCACTCCTGCGTTTTTTCCGGAAACGGTAGCGTTTTCAGCCACACGCCCCTGAAACGCCGTGTTTCCGCCCAGTAACACCCATTTCCTGTCAATCACATTACGATCGCCGGAGCGAAGAAAAAGCCGTGAGTAAAAATACTTTCTTCATAGTAAAGTTACTTGGCGCAGTCGCAGTGCGAACTTTGCGCATGCGTACTAAGCGGATTTTCACTGCGATGCGATGAAAAATACCGAGCGTACAACTCGGAATGAGGGCCATTATACTGAAAACTAGACATGCTGCACTTAATGGCCCCTGCGTGCCAAATTTGCACTTACAACTTTTACTAATGTGTTTGTATGGTTTTCATTTGGAATCTTAGCACCTCAGGACGAGAAACATCAGTTTTATGTTATTACAGTCGAAATGACATTTATTGTGCACTTTCCATTCTCTCTGTACAGGTACTTGTTTATGATGCTGTATAGATTGCTGGTGGTATAAAAATAAATTAAACATACATACATTTTTGTAGTGGAACATGTGTACCTCTTACAAAGTAGACTAGGTGGTGCCACACAAATCATATACACAGGATCAGTATGAAATACCTACAATCAAAATCCCGACGGTCAAAATCCCGACAACAATTGACCAACAGTCAAAATCCCGACAAGGTCAAAGTACTGACAAGGTCAAAATACCAACATTTAAAATACCGCCAAAGTCAAAATCGACAAGAGTTTTTCATTGTATAAGTGTACCGCGTCCCCTCGCATGGATCGCTGTGTTTGCCATACTCCGGGCACGGTGCCTCGCTGCGCTCGGCACACTATTACATTCCACCTCCAGGTCCACTGGGATGGTAAAGTATGAACAAGTCAGTTTCAATAAAAAAAATAATGAAAAACTCATGTCGACTATTTGGCATGTTGACATTTTACATTTCGGTATTTTGACCATGTTGGGATTTTGACCTTGTCGGGATTTTGACCGTCAGGATTTTGATTGTAGGTAAATTGACCGCATCCCACATACACACATATAAAGTGTACCTGTCCCCTTCACTCCACTGCAGCAGCCATTGTGTGTTCCAGTTGTAAGAATAAATGACACCACTGAGACTCTGTGCCTGACTCTGATCTGGGAGTAAGCAAAGAAAGAAAGAAACTTTGCACTTCGACAAACCATGAGTCCCAAAAATGGAGGAAGGGGCCCCCTAAAATTTGTTACAGCCCCCGGAGCCAGAAGAGTGGCCAAATTTCCCACATCCTGCCCGCTTCTTAGTGAAGCAGACAGGATCAGGAAATTATGCTTGGGAATGGATGGGGCTTAGCAATGAGACAGCCCGGCCCCACCCCTCAAAGTGTCCTGCAGTGTCTCCTCTCCAGGTTTCTACCGAAGAGACCATAAAAGTAGGCATGTCCTGAATCAGTGTATCAGGAGCATTTCAGTGAGCAAGAGGTTGGTATGTATTACTGGCAGACGGGATGGCGACTGTCAGTATACCGACAGCAGCAGGCCGTCTGTCGGAATTCCCATAGCCGGATTAAGATAGTGGTGAAGGGCATACTGTACCCCGGGCCCCCCTCTGTCAGGGGCTCCCCCGGCCAAATCACACTGATATTAGTAGCTCTCCCTTTTGTGCAGTAGCAGAACCAGGAAGCCAGAATGTAAGCAGGACAGTATGCAGTGCAGGAGAGACACAGGAGTATCAGGTGTCATGAGCTACCAATGGAGCTACTGTACCCGACCAGGGGATAGACAGAGGAGGGGGGAGAGAGCTCTAAGTAACCCAGGGATACCCGCTTCTCCTCCTCCCCGCCTGGCTCTAATGAGGGCATTTAGGGCTAAAGAGAAAGACACACAGAGAGTCTTCTTGAGTCCTGTCCAGGGTGTAAATTTTACAGAGGCTGCCGCTTATTGTATTTTTGCGAGAGAAATTATAGATTTTATTTTTCTATGTGTATTTTTAGTTCTAGTTGTGTTTGTTCCAATACAAGAAAACTGTGTATAATAATTGTGTCTCAATTAGGTGGTGCTATAAACAGTACCCAGGCATTATTAAACTATTAGTTTAATTTTAATATACACCATTGGTTTAAATGTAACATATACAATATACACCCCTCCCCTTTCCATAGGGCCCCATGTGTAAAGTGCCCTAGCCCCCCCCCCCCCCCATGCTTAATCCGGCACTGGGAATCCCGGCAGTGAGTCCCCTCCCGGGGTCGCTGCGCTCACTACGTTTCGGGCCTGGTGGCTCGCTTCATTCGCCAAAGGTTATATTTCCACTCGGTTGGAGGCGTGGACCCACCAACCAAGTGGGAATAACCTGCGGTGGTTGGGATTCCGCCCGGCAGTATTCCACCAGCTGTCTAGATTGAGGCATCTGTTTCCTGAACGCTGGGATCCCGACAGCCGTTATTTTATCCGGTGAGCAAAATGCTGGTTAAAGGATGGGTCACATAGAGGTGATCTAAACCAAATAAAATGTAAATAATACTTTGTTTGTTTAAATAAAAAGTGTGCCCTCTGCCAACTACTATAGACTGCTGCCTGTGGTGTGGAACTTAACTCTGCATTACCTACTGACCTTAAAATAAAGGTTCAAATTAATGAGGAAATGGGAATCTGAATGATGACATGCAAAAAGCAAGATTGAAAACAGTATATATACACATAGGCAGATCCAGGGGGGGGGGGGCACTCGGGCCCGTGCCCCCCCCCCCCCCCCCATGTCGTTTCTGACCTTCTTTTTTTCAAAAGGAGTACAGCAACAACACTACTGCTATTTCCGTCAGTCAGATTTGATAAAAGAGCCGGCAGGCACAAGGACCCGCTGCTGCTCTAACAGCAAATCCGTGTGGTAACCAATGCTCACACTGCAGCCTACCTCCCCCACTGCCAGTCGGCCCAGAGTCCAGCCCAGGCGCGGGGTTCAAATGCCAGCATCGAGTACGACTGTTACTTATGACGGCGCAGAAGGCTTCATTAGCCCTCACTGCACCGCACAGTATCCCAGCGCTTCCTCCTCCACTTCCTTTACCACCATGCTAGGTGCAGTCATACTCAGCTCAGCTTTGAGAAGGCGGCCCATGTGATTGTGACAGGGCTGTCCTGCAGATGTCTTATGCTGCTTGTTGGAGATCCAGCTGGCTGCTACTATTGATCAAAGATGGGCAGTTCATCTCCTGCAGTCAGAGTCTCACTGCAGTGCCCAAAACAAGGTATGCTGCACCTGCCACCACCAATTAAAAACTATAATAATTATATTGTGCTGGGGTGCCTTCCAGGCTTCCATAACTAATGGAACAGGTGACCAACATTTCAAGGACCAATCAGCCTTTTCATCAGGGTGAAACATTGGCAATAAACCAGGATGCGCTCCTACAGCCAATCATTACCTGATGGCGTATTCTGTGGGGCCATGCCCCCTGTGATACCACACCCTTTATCTGGGAGCCTTAGGTGCATGTAAATATAACTATTACCGTTTCCCTATCATGGTGCCCCCCCTTTCATTTTCTTCTGGATCCGCCCCTGTATATATATATATATATATATATATATATATATTTCTACATACATCATCACTGCTAACACTTGTGGGGAATTCAAATGTTTGAAAAGTCGGTTGGGTGTCTGTTTTTTCCTGTCTATTAGATAGGAAAAAACAAACACCCAACTGACTTTTCAAACATTTGAATTCCCCCCTTGCTGTTCTTACTGTACACCACTTTAAAGTGACTAATATGTGCGTATCTTGACAAAAGACAAGCAACTTACTTTCAGGTTTTATCTCATGAAGAAGTTTTTTCTCTACAATAAAGCAAAAAAAGAGAAAAAGAAATTGGAGAAAAAGTGTACTTAATATTTGGACTATAGTTAGCTGATATACTTTCTCATATGTGAAGTATACAAGACATATTTTTTCATTATAGAATAGCACAAGCACAAACTACATGACATTTCTTCACTCAGGTGAATATATTGTCATTTTAAAGTCATTAACACTTATAAAGTCTGTCAGTTTCCAACAAAATGAGAGCAAGAATGAAAGGTCACAGAAAGCATTGCGTGCTGAAAGCAATGTTTACACTTCAAATGACAGGCCACGTTCAGACAAATCTGCCACAAAATTAGAAGCCATTCACTATGTTACCTTCCGCTAAAGGCTCAGCATTACCTGCTTAGGCTGAAAGGTAATATCCTTCGATTTCGCTAAAATACAGAGTTACAAATTAAAGTCTGTAGTGATAAAGTTAAACTCGCGGAAAAATCACCATAAATCTGTCGTTTTAAACTAGAGATGTGCGGGTTCGGTTCGTTGAGATATGAACACCCCCGAATTTCACCTATTTTACACGGTTCCGAGGCACCCTCGGATCTTCCCGCCTTGCTCGGTTAACCCGAACACGCCCGAATGTCATCATCCCGCTGTCGGATTCTTGCAAGATTCGTATTCTATATAAAGAGCCGCGTGTCGCCGCCATTTTCACTCGTGCATTGGAGATTGAATGGAGAGGACGTGGCTGCGTTCTCTCCCTGAAAAGCTCTGTATCTGTGCTCAGTGTGCTGCAAATATCTGTGCTCAGTGTGCTGCAAATATCTGTGCTCAGTGTGCTAAAAATATATACATTCTCTGCCTGAAAACGCTCCATATCTGTGCTCAGTGTGCTGCAAATATCTGTGCTCAGTGTGCTGCATTGTTGGGACCACCAGTATATAATTATAGTAGTACAGTACAGTAGGCCATTGCTGTATCTTGCAGCTCTGTGTCAAGTATACTATCCATATCTGTGCTGCATTATTGTGAGCAGTATATAGTAGGACAGTGCAGCATTTTGGTGACCAGCAGTATACATATACAGTAGTACAGTACAGTAGGCCATTGCTGTATCTTGCAGCTGTGTCAAGTATACTATCCATATCTGTGCTGCATTGTTGTGAGCAGTATATAGTAGAATAGTGCAGCATTTTGGTGACCAGCAATATACATATAGT
The DNA here is from genome assembly GCF_028390025.1 of Pseudophryne corroboree. NCBI lineage: Eukaryota > Metazoa > Chordata > Amphibia > Anura > Myobatrachidae > Pseudophryne > Pseudophryne corroboree. Next base: position 176,903,382 of record NC_086449.1, on the reverse strand, counting down.
ACAGTACAGTAGGCCATTGCTGTATCTTGCAGCTCTGTGTCACTTCTAGTATCCTGCTCAATATCTGCTGCATTGTAGTGACCAGTATGTATACTGTACTGTGCGACGTGTGTTATACACCTGGTGATTTTATACATCCTGTAATCTGTACTGAGCGATGTGTGAGATACACCTGGGGATTATACACCCTTTATACTGTACTGTGCAGTGTGTGATACACCTGGTGATTATACACCCTTTATACTGTACTGTGCAACGTTTGTGATACACCTGGTGATTATACACCCTGTATACTGTACTGAGCGATGTGTGAGATACACCTGGGGATTAAACACCCTATATACTGTGAAGCGTGTGATGTGTGAGATACACCTGGGGATTATACACCCTATATACTGTACTGTGCGATGTGTGTGATACACCTGGTAATTAATTATACACCCTGTATACTGTACTGTGCTACGTGTGTTATACACCTGGTGATTATACATCCTGTAATCTGTACTGAGTGATGTGTGAGATACACCTGGTAATATCTGTGCACAGTGTGCTACATTGTGGTGACCACCAGTATATTATAGTAGTACAGTACAGTAGGCCATTGCTGTATCTTGCAGCTCCGTGTCAGACTCAGTTCTAGTATCCTGATCAGTGCTCAATATCTGCAACATTGTTGTGACCAGTATATAGTAGTACAGTGCAGCATTGTGGTGACCACCAGTATATAGTAGTACAGTACAGTTGGCCATAGCATTATCTTGCTGCACCGTGTCACTTCTAGTATCCTGATCAGTGCTTAATATCTGTGCTCAGTGTCAGTGCTGCATTGTGGTGACCAGTATACTACAGTACAATAGTCCAGTGCCTTTCTCGCTGCTCAGTGTCAGTTCTCCGTACTATCATCAATGATCAGTATAATCAGTTCTCAGTATAATCAGTGCGCTGTTAGACGTGTGCCCGTTTTCCGTCATTAGTGCAGTGGGATTTAGACAATTGATGAAGTTATTGTGTCCCCGGTACAAAATCCCATCTAGATTCCACTTCACTAGGCAGGCGTTAGCGAGATTTTAACAATTAATATCAGTGATTTATAATTATTAATTACAGTGATCTTGCCAAATAATTCCAGTGATTTTGTAAATTTCTTCCAGTGATTTGGACCAATAATACCATTGATTAGAACGAATAATTCCAGTGATTTTGTCATTTTCTTCCAGTGATTTGGACCAATAATACCATTAATTAGAACGAATAATTCCAGTGATTTTGTCATTTTCTTCCAGGGATTTGGACCAATGATACCATTGATTAGAATGAATAATTCCTCTGATTTTGTCATTTTCTTCCAGTGATTTGGACCAATAATACCATTGATTAGAACGAATAATTCCAGTGATTTTGTCATTTTCTTCCAGTGATTTGGACCAATAATACCATTGATTAGAACGAATAATTCCTGTGATTTTGTCATTTTCTTCCAGTGATTTGGACCAATTATACCATTGATTAGAACGAATAATTGCTGTGATATTGAGGTGTTTGTGTCGCTTAGCTTAGCCATCCAGCGAACACAGTGCACCTCTTTTTCTCTTTTCTTTGCATCATGTGCTGTTTGGGGCCAATTTTTTTTATGTGCCATCCTGTCTGACACTGCAGTGCCACTCTGAGATGGGCCAGGTGTTTGTGCCGCCCACTTGGGTTGCTTAGCTTAGTCATCCAGCGACCTTGGTGCAAATTTTAGGACTAAAAATAATATTGTGAGGTGTGAGGTGTTCAGAATAGACTGGAAATGAGTGGAAATATGGTTATTGAGGTTAATAATACTATAGGATCAAAATTACCCCCAAATTCTATGATTTAAGCTGTTTTTGAGGGTTTTTTGAAAAAAAACACCCGAATCCAAAACACACCCGAATCCGACAAAAAATGTTCAGGGAGGTTTTGCCAAAACGCGTCCAAATCCAAAACACGGCCGCGGAACCGAATCCAAAACCAAAACACAAAACCCGAAAAATTTCCGGTGCACATCTCTATTTTAAACCATCGCTGGAAGCCGTAGTCTCCATTTTTCCAGTGTTTTCAGTAAAAATGGCAGATGTAGTAAGTGCTGAGTATACAAGTTTCTGAAAACAAGCCAGAAAAACATAATACAATACAGAGCTCCCTCTGGCCGGCAAGACTGAAATCATTGCATGCTGCTATTTATATTATTTCAGTTATGGGGACAATTACTATTTTATAGTCTAATAGTGTTCATTATGTGAACAACAATGAACTTTATTACCTTGGTACCCAAAGCCCAGTGAGGGTATTGGGTTGGATTGTTTCAAGACAGGGGGGTGCATGGTCTCCTGCCGCCACTCCCACAGCCCCCCTGATGCTGAATAGCCTTGGTCTACTGGATAAAGGTAGGTGCATGTTTTTTTCTCTCTTTTACTCTTTTGGTAATTTACCATCAAGGCCGCCAAGATACATTTGGGCTCAGGTGCTAAAGAGGAAGTGGTCAAACATGGGTATTGCCGCACCAGAAGAGATAAGTATAAATATTATGCACCAAGGGAAGTACGTTCCTCCATCTACATAGCTAGTCCAGGCTCTTACCGGGCTCCCCAGACAAGTCTGGTCCCAGGATAATTCATTGACATATACACATTACTAGATATTAATGGGTATATGATAAATCTATAACAGAAAACAGATTAGCTTGTTATTGATTTTTTTTTAAAGTAAAATTTAAATGTACACCTTTATTTATCACTGGAGCAATTAGCTTTGTCTGTTTTATATACTCTGTGGCTATCATATTGGTAGGACCGGTGCAAGGTCTCCATGCACGCTAGGCATAGCTTCAACCTGGTGCCCCCTAACCTGCAACCCCCCTCAAGGATGTGCATCAGGGCTATGAGGAGCGGCCGTGGGGCCGCCCCTCAGGAGCCATAGTTAAATGTGCCTCTTATGTGCCTTCACATGACTTGATGTTACTCATGTCGGCACGGAGGAAGCGCTGAGGCACCATGTGGTACAGCCTGATAGCGGCAGGTGCACCTGATTAGACCTGCAGCAGCAGCCAGCGCAGTGTAAAAGGAGGAGGTCGCATACAGAGACATCATTCAGTTTTTTGCTTGATGATTTCAGTGGCGCCCCTAGGCAACTGCCTAAAGCTGCCTAATGGTAGAGCCGGCCCTGCATATCAGACTTCGATTTACCTCTTGTTTGGTCATATCTTTAGACAGTGCTGTACATTCAGTCCAATGCCTACTGGATAGCCAATCACTGTGAACTATCCTAGGTTTGTTAATGTCTCTTTAGTTTTGTGAAACTAAGTAAGAGTAAGACTATCCCCTTAAGTTCTCAGCATGAGTTTGTGTTGGCTCAGGGGCCTGGCAGACTCATACATATTCAATGCTCACAAATAGGAAACCGTTTCCTCACAGGTGTTTGCACTATGGAAGCGGAGAGCTTGAATTCATGTCTGCCCATGGTGTACAGCTTAGTACAAAAGAACATAGACGTACACAACACAGTAATTAGGATGCTACATGCCGGCCGTCAGATGGAGCTGTCTTGCAAAATCTATTGAGGAACAGAGTAACTGAAGACCCTGGAGAATGCTGCCAAGTTTTAGGCAAAGCAGCATTTACAGCATTAAATTCTGCACGTCTCACGTCTATAAATCTGAAGTGTATGTGCTGAAAAAATGTACACTACAGTGCTCATTAATTTGTCAATGACCAAAGAAGTGACCTCTCTGTTCCAAGAGGATGATATCCAAGACAGTGGTTTCATTTAACCTTTTGAATGAAAGCATACTGTACATTTTTTTCAAAGTATTAAATGGTACAAAGGTAATCATATTCACAATTGTGGCTCAGTGTAAGGCAATCTGCTGTAGTTTGTCCCTTTAGCATCATGACTTCCAGTACTGTGGAGAGAAATATGGCACCCATAGACTTATGTACCAAAATTGTGTTGGCAGAGTATTCGTGTGCTTGGTGTATTGATGTTAGTCCACACACTTAATGGGGGAATTCAAATGTTTGAAAAGTTGGTTGGGTGTCTATTAGATAGGAAAAAACAGATTCCCAACTGACTTTTTTAAACATTTGAATCTCCCCCAATGAGTTAATAGCATGCAGGTTTATTAAGATACACACAGGTGACTTAGATATAGCGATTGGCCCCTTATAGCAGAGGATGTAACACAGTGTAATAGCGGTACTTAGAAGTATACATCATGTACGGTTGCGGTATGATACCAAGGCCTAGCTCCTATGGTAAGGGTTGGAGGACTGCACGTCCATACTTTCTGACTCCCGCTGTGAAGGAACAATGCACCGCCCGGCTCTCTCTGTAAGCTCCGGCAGCGCGGTACGTGCGGAACACGTGGAACGCTGGAGTCTCACACTGTCACGCTCCCTGAGCTCTGCTTTATAAGATGGAGGAGCTCTGTGTATATGCTCCACCCTCCTGAGATACTGGCACTAGAGGGATGAACACTAGGGAATGTGCCCTTGAGATCCTATGCATGAGGAGACAGGTACAAAGCGCACCATTATCTAATTAATTGTAATTGCTATTTTGCTAGATCCTTTCACACCTCATGAATAGAAAACCAATACTGAAGGAAAAGCATTGGGTTAGGCCACATGGAAAAGCAAACAGGTGAGACCATGTAAAAAGAAAAAGGTGACACATATTAAATTAGGTGACACCAAACAGTACGTACTTGGTTAGTCAGTTGGCACAATGTGAAATCAGTCAGGTGATACTGTGTGTGATTAGTAAGGAGGCACCATACAGTATGTTATAGATTAAGTGGCACCATGTGAATGAGTCCAGTAGCCCTAGAGGAAGGCTACCCTAAACATCTCCATACCATTCACTAGAAAGGTTAGTCTCTTCTATGGTTGTGCACGGGAGGTAAGCAGTCTAGCACCCTGCTCCTGTTTACTTGTACTGCAGGATTATGCTTTAAGGGATCTACACCTGAAGTTGGCCATACAGTTCATTCTCAGATTACTCTTGCTGAACAGGACATCTTAAACTTAAAGTTATAATTTGCAAATGTTGAAAATCCCTATTGCCGCTGTATACATTAAGGTGTTACCTCTGTAGATACTACTGCTTTTGCCAGTGGTGTCCCCACAACATAACAACATCCAGATTTTGCTATTTCTACAGTACTTGTTCTGTTATTGCTATTGAACAGTATTGCCACACAAATGACAGATCTTTTATCTTTATAGCAAGGTTCCCAAAGCCCAAACTAGGTCCTTAGAACCCAAAATGGTTCATGTTTTCCAGGAATGCAGTCAGGATCCCGGCTGTTGGTATCCCGTAGTCAGAATACAGATGCCAGAATACCGACCCTATACTGAATGCCGACACTGGCATCAAGAATGGGTACACCATTTCGTTGCTGGAATAGTGACAGTCAGGATCCTGAAGGAGGACGTACCGAGCAACAAACCAGGTAAACAGCAGGGGGGGGGGTAGGTTTAGGCTGTGGGGAGGGTTAGGGTTAGGCTGCATCCCGGGGGATTAGGGTTAAGCTGCGTCCCGGGGGGGGGGGCACCCCCTTGGAGGCTTAGGGTGAGGCTGCAGGGGGGAATGGTTAGGTTTAGGCAGCGGGGACAGGGAGTTTTAGGTTTTGACACCTGCGGGGGTGTTTGGGGGGGGGGGGGTTAGGGTTAGGCTGCGGGGAGGGAGGGTTAGGGGGATAGGTGGTTTGGGAGAGAGGGGAACACCCCTTACTCACCCCTGCCGGCTCAAAACACTGGTTTTCAAGGCCTCCGCATAGAATCACAGGTGAAATAATTAGTTTCACCTGTGAAATTTTAATGTGTCTGTGAGTAATAAATGCACCTGTGCACCAGCTAGGTGACCTGGAAAATGTAAACTGTTTGTGGTCCCAGGGACAGAATTCGAGAACTACTGGCTTAAACCATTGATTTAGAGGTGCATGCAATCCTGATGATTGAACATTTGAGTGATTATTTGCTAGTGCGTTTCCGGAAATGTATCTGAAAACCCCTACGGTGTATGCCTTAGCCGAATGTATGTTCACATGTGCTGTTGTCTGTGGAGCAGCATGTAGAAATGGTGAGGCAAAGTGATGCACGCTTGTCCTGGGCTGTGTCTGGGAGGTGGCCTGAAGGGAGAGATAAATATCTGGAAGACAAGCGGACTGTATTCTCAGGGATTCAGTATGATTTCCAGACGGTCGGGATTCCGGTGTTAGAAACAACGACATCGAGCACTCGCGATGCTTTGGCCTCGGTGGTGAAATTCCCCCTCGGGTGGTGGTGTGGATCACCACCCTAGTGGGAATTCCGAGCGGCAGTCGGGATTTCATCTGCCAGCATTTTGACTGTTGTCAGGAATCCGGCGTCGGTATTTCGACCACCGGGATCTGTCGGGAAATTAACTGCATCCCATTCTCAGATGTATAGCCACTTTCATAGATGCCTTGTTCAGATGGAGACACTGCATCTACTACGGGAAGGTGCAAGTGCCAATGAAGAATGTGATAGTGTACCAATGGTGGACTGTCTAGAACCACCGCCAGTTCTACTGCATGCAGGGGCACAGAAAACAGGCATCTCAGTGCTTGCAGTTTCTGGCATATTAGTATACAAGGGGAAGGTTAAAACAACCATTTGCATATTAATGCACCCATTGTTCTGGCAATGGATGGCAGAGCCGACACAGCAGTATCCACCTCTGAATGAGGCCCAGATTTCCTTCCCCAATTGAGCAGCAGAAATGTAAGCAGCAGTGAACAACAGAGCTTTTGTCCACCATAGACCGCAGCAGGTAAGACCCTATGATTGAGGGGGAAAGCATGGGCAATACTGTAGGTGACAAAATGTTTACTGTGGGGGAACATGTCTGACGAGTGGAGAGTGGGGAGGGTATGTGATAATCACTACTTCTGGTGAATAGTTGGGCAAATATTGGAGCAGTCAAGACTGGAGAAGGATGATGTCAGGATTAATTGTTAACACCCTCCTCCCCACTAAGAAAAACAAAACAGAAAAGCCTACAGTAGATCAGGCATTCCCAACCTCGGCCCTCAAGGCACAGCAGAAGTCAAGGTTTTAGTGATATCCAGTCTTCATCACCGATGGTTAAATCAAATTAACTGAGGTACTAATTAAGTCACCTGTGCTCATGCAGGGATATCACTAAAACCTGGACTGTTGATGTGCCTTGAGGACCGAGTTTGGGAATGTCTGACCTAGATGTTCCTTTCATTTCACTAGTACCTTAGCAAGGCGCTTGACTAGAAAAATACACCTTGTGATTGACATAACCTGTTAGGATTACTCCTCCCCATCTTTTTTTTTTTTTTTTTTACACTCTGCAGACTGAATATAAAATATTTTACTGGCAAAGTGAGAAAGAGACATAATGCAGATGCCCTTCCAGCACTGAAGGGATTAAATAGTTTCTAACAAAGTAAGAAATCTGAATGCCCAAGTGATAACAGATGCTGTTTTGTGCTGTTGGGACCTTGCTGTTAGTATAATGAATGAAGGGCTGAGATCTTTTCACCTCCCCATCTGCAATCAGTCACTGAGAAGAGCCTGCAGAATACAGCTATTCAATACTAACTATAGGCCCTTGAATAGCTGCTGTATGAGAAGCAGTGAGGATCAGTCGGCAATGGAGATAAGCTCTGTTGTAATCGGAGATTACGCCTCTTGTACTTTGATAACATTTGTATGATAAATAGGTTTTGATGCTGTACTGTGTATTATAAACTCTAATGTCTGGGTGTTTAAGTAACTGCTACAGAGCAGCTTTTTAATGTTCAAAGACTAATTACCCTTTTACGGAAATGTTCTATGAATGAAAAGGAATTGGCTGTGATATTCAAGGAGAAATTAACCAAGCTATTTCTAGGAAATACTGTATACTGTAATACTGTATACTCTATGTTTTGTAGTCATTGATGATTTGTAGCTTGTGCTGTCCAATCAGGAGCCTTTGTCCTCAAACCCATTCCCATAATTTTCAAAGGTCCATCTTTTGGATCTGCTTCCAAACATCTACTGTAGTTGTGATATATAGAATTTTATGAATACATCGCTTTGTTGGCTTTATGATTCATACATTTATCATTTTATCCACACTATTTCCGAGAATTAATGGTTTGGTAAACTGTGATTTGACTTAATGAGCTTTGGAAGTGTAACATTTATGAATTTATAATGATACGGATACTGAGTTGAACCTATCTGTTCGTTAGTGTCAAAAATGTATTTTGCACTGCTCATGTATACAAATAAATGTGTATTTATGTCCACTACATGCTGTATGTGATACCGACAGATGGAATATCAGCTGTCAGTATACCGACAGCGGCATCCTGCCTGCTGGTATACCGACCGCGAGTCAGTGAGCCACCTTGCGAGCTCTCTGCGCTCGACACGCTTTAGGCTTCGCTTGCCACAGGTTCTATTCCTACTCGGTCGGTGGCGTGGACCCAACGACCAAGTGAGAATTACGGGGGGTGGGGGGTGGAGCAGGATTCTGACCGCCAGTAAAATATCGGATGTCAGGATTCCGGTGTCGGTCTCCTGAACGCCGGCATTTTGAATACATCCCGTATGTGTAACTACTCTTGTGACTAAATTTAAAAAGGCTGGTAGGAAGGGAAAGAGCAAGCATCAGTATAATTGTTTTGTAATACCGTATCAATGGGATACAGTAAAGGCACGTTTGAGTACTTCTAATATTATTAGAGGTGGACACAGCCCCGGGAACAGTGTTAGAAATCATATCTCTTGTGAATGTTCAACTTGGTGCAACGATTTGTGTGATTGTGATGATCAAAATGGACTTTTGCAGTGGAAAAAAATGTAAAACAAAATACTCTTGAATCCTGTCACATACTGTAAGTGATCTGTGTTAAAGCACTCATAGGGGTGATTGAAATAGCATGCGATCAGTGAGATTCCGGGGAGTCTTCACAAAGCTTTACCCTTTTTAACCCATTGTCCATTTAAATGGACATTATTAAAAAATGTATTGGGAAGACTGCATTGTGATGACTGTTGCCATTCAAATCCCAATGTCCATTTAAACGCATGAAAATACTGTGCAGGCAGCAGCACCAGCTGGTAACGGTCGCTGTGAGTTAAAAACTGGTTTTGCTGAGAAAGATCGCCATGAGGTAAGTATACCACTTTACAAGTAGAACGACATACTTTATCAATCGAATTTTGGCAAAATCCTTATGCGAACAGAAATTAGAACAAATCGCAATGTTTTGGTGTACGAGCTACAACGCTAGCAAATCGGTGTCCATTAGGATAGACATTGGGTCTAAAAGACCAAACCATATTTTTTGGGCTACTCAGAGCCTCATTCGTCTACTTTACCAGTGTCATCACTGGGATACAACGGAAACATACAATGGGCCATAAAGGGTTAAATGGGGCAATCATTTAAATCAGATTGGTTTTCCGATTTAATTTACAATACTTCATTGACTGGGCTGCTTGTTGCTATTGAAAGGTGATGAACAGTGTGGTGTGATGTAAAAATCACAACCAGCATAGCCGTGTCTTATCTACCTACTGTATTTTTGCAGATGGTGCTCTAGGAAATCCAAGGAAAGGTAAGTCCAGGTAAGCGGACCATGGGCGTGGTAAAAAATTGCATACTACACAGGTTTAGGCTGCGGGGAGGGAGATTAGGGTTAGGCTACAAGAAGGAAGGGTTAGGGTTAGGCTGTGGGAAGGGAGGGTTGGGGTTAGGCTGCGGGAAAGGAAGGTAGAGTTAGGGTTAGGCTGCAAAAAGAGAGGGTTAGGGATAGGCTGTGTGAAGGGAGCATTAGGGTTAGGGTTTGGAGAGGGTTAGAATACTTACCTTCTAGGTGCTGGGATTCTGACTGTTGGGAAGCCGCGTCGGTCATGTAACTGCCGGCATCGTAGGCACTAGTCTCCTGTACCCAATTCACACAAACTGTGGGATTATACTTTGGGGTGTGCCCATAATGATGTAATTCACAGCAAATTGCATCATCACGCCAGTCACACCCACTTCACTGAAGAAGGGAAGTAGCTTGCTGTGGTCATTTTTGCACTTTATAAATTAATTTTACTGATGATAATAAGGGTGGTAAAACAAATATGAAATTCTCTTTTAATATAGAATATAACCTCAATATCTGAATTATGTTCAACCTCCTTCTACAGCTACCTATCTGCACTTATGGCCCCTACATTAGTTTAGCATAAGTATGCTCATATTCAATAAATATATGCTACTGTAAATCAACCGCACCACCAGGGGAACGTGAGTGATAGCAGTTGATGCCATCAGTTTAGACTGGTGTCCTGGGCCCAGACAGCTAAGGGGCCATGTTCCTGGCAGTGGCTGAACCAGGGGGTGAGCCCAGTGAACTGTTTTCCTGGCAGTGGCTGAACCAGGGGGTGAGCCCAGTGAACTGTTGCTGCAGCCACATAACACAGTGAGTTTAACCTCTGACAGTGGCTGGTGACACCCCTCATCACAGCTCTTTCCAACTTCCTACTGCCTGCATGCAATGCTAAAAGTTCTCCAGCTAGATCCGACAGCTCCACACCAGATAGACCCACCAGCCTGTCAGCTCAGCAGTGAGGGAAAGAGGAGCAGAAAAGAGCACATTGAGAAGAGACGAGAAGAGGGGAGAAAAGTGATGCATTTAGAGGAGCTGCCCCTGACCACTTCTACTCTCCCTGCTGGTGCCAAGAAGATCTCCTCTCCCTCAGTTAGCCAGCAAGCAAGCCCCAACCCTCTACTAGGTCATCCACCCCTTCTGCCCAGAAGTGCCCCAATCAGCTCGCCATTACTGTTTCCTCTTCATCTGTGCCTGTAGCTGCCCTGCTTACAACAGCCCCTTAAATATATAGTAAATATAGTGCATGCATGATAATGTACCAGATTAATAAGAGGAATGCACTGTAGTGAATACACCATAGTCCTGGTAATGCAGTATAGTGTAACATATATTTAATAAATAAGCACATGATGGTGATCATGTCTGTACATAGTATACAACATGAATGCACAGTAGGGGACCCCAGTAGTGACCAGTCAGTGTCTAAGACTCAACTAGAACTGCATTAGGTCTAGTAAAGGCAAAATATGTGTCACTGTGAAAAAAAATAATAGATAGATAGATAGATAGATAGATAGATAGACATATAGATACGCCAATGAATGCAAAGCCATTTCAAACACTGACAGATACTGCGTTTATCATGTTAAAGGAGGGAGCAGGCTTGTGTCATGACAACCCATTTTGATGGGCAGGGGGACGAATGTTGGTGTAATTAAACTTTCTATACAAGTACCAGGTAACGGACACTCTAACAGAGTAGCAATGTATAATGCAAGTGCATAGTCTGGAACATTACACCTGGAGGAGGGGGTGAGCTTTCAGGCAGTTGGGCCCACTGGGGATCTCCCCTGTACTCCTGTGGGTCAGCCAAACCCTGTCCAGGTTGAGTTTCGTTAATTTATAGCTTTAATTATTAATAATAATAATAAGTAGTAATAAAACACGGGGACTGTCTATTTTTACATGTGTAAACTTTGTGTGTGTGAGAGAGGTTTCTTATTACATTGCTCATGGGTGCATTGACATACACTATACTTGCTGTCATTGTGTGCCCCACTGCCACCCTCACCCACCTCCGCATAACCCTGGTAGGGAAATACAAGTGGGATGGTCAAGGGATCACAAAGAAAAAAAATCACATTAAATTAGGAAAAATATAAATTAGGAAAATTAAATTAGGAACATTTTTATTTTATATAAAAATGGTGTTTATTAAAAAAAACCTTGATCATATTGTATATTTTTTATTTGTTGTATTTATTTACTATTATGGGACTACATGTTCCAGGCCAGCATGCCCTAGCAACCATGGAAGGGCAGGATTCTGGCTATGTTTCAAGAAGCCCTTTCAGTCAGTGGCTGACAGTTCATGCTGGTACAAGTAGTTCCACAACTAGTTAACCAAAAGGAGTTGGGAAATAATCACAGTTGAGAAACCTTAAGATTCACATCTATCTTACTCTCACACCAAATCCTGTTCGGTGAGCAGATAATTCCACTGAATTGAGTAAAACTTCACAGCTCCAAAAAGAGGAAAAGTTGCAATTTTTACACGAGTGAGAAGATCCTATTATCTGGCCAGTTCAAATTGGCCTTGAAAAGGTTAAATGTTATAAAACTTTATAATTATGAACAAAAGGGATTTACAAAGTTAATAGCATGGGTATAAATTGGATTGGAGACCTATCTATTTTAGTTTCCACTCTCCTGAAAATCACACTTCTGTGAAGGACAGAAATCTAATTTCTAAAATTATGAGAAACAATCGTCCTTCCCTAGAGGAAAGGGAAAATTGAAAAGTGGAAACCCTGCCTGTTATCCGTGTCATCCATTTTTGTGACAGAGCAAATGTTTTAAGGCATTGGTCATCTGAATTATTCACGTATTCTCCATCCAAAGCCTGACATCTGTGATAAAGAACTTATGGGACGTCTGTGGCACAAATATATTTCAATAGAAATAACTGCGAATCGCTAAAATGTATTGTGTTGGAATCTCCTTTGGTGGAGAAACATTGGACACATCTTCCGCATGAATTATTACAACCTTATAACGGTGCAAGACTCCGGTAGGTGGGATAACCTAGCATAATCACAGACGCTGTGGGGTAAATTTTCTAAGGTGGGAGTTTTTTTAGATGATGATGTTGCTCATAGCAACCAGTGTATTTTGCATGTTATAGGACACGTGCGCTATTATTAAACTATTGTGATTGTATTTTAATGAACAGTATTTGTGAATAAATTAGAATTATGACCTTTTATACACATTGTGGTTGATATAAAGATATGTCCTTATACGCTGTTGCTGCGATGCACAATTTTCATGGGTGTGTGCATATGTTTGCACCCGTGATTTAGTCACTGTGAATGGGAGCGCTTCCCATGGCATAACATTACCGTGATGCGTAATCATCGCAGAAACAAACGGGACAACAGTATAAGGGGACGGTTCTAGTATGAAAGGTCGACCACAGACACCTCCCGCAAGCGGTGACACTGCAAAACTCGTATGCTACTCTTGCAGGGCTGGAAGATACAACTAATAGAGGCACTACAGAACAGGAGGATATGGGGACTTCTACCAACTATAGGAACAGGAAATGGAACAGGAAAATTGCATCTCCAAAAAGGACTGCACTTCTCTTGGGAGATTCCATTATTAGAGGAATACATCTGGGAAATGCAAATGAAGTAGAGAAAGAAGTAAGGTGCTTACCTGGAGCCACAGCTCCAAGGGATAAAGAGCGCATGCTAAGAATTGTAAAGGCAGCAAGAAAAGATGGGGAGGTGGATGTCATTGTCCACCTAGGGACAAATGACCTGGCAAATGCTGAACTCATGGCCGTAAAGGATGAATTTAGGAAGTTAGGGACTGCTCTGAAGCAGGTGGCAACCACTGTATCTTTTTCAGAAGTATTGCCAGTACATAGAGGGGAAGACAGAACTCATTGCATCAGAAACTTCAATGTTTGGCTAAGGACATGGTGCAATGAGGAGAGATTTGGATTTATAGGCCACAGTCACACCATCTGGCAAGATAGTAGCTTGTACAAAAGTGACGGCCTGCACCCATCTTCAAGGGGAACAAGAATACTAACTGAACAGTTTGGATGCTTCATCAAGAACTATTTAAACTAACAAAGGGGGGCAGTGAACCAAACAGGAATAAAGAAATCTGCTCCCCCAACACAGAGGTATTGTTTCTGCAGGCAAAGGGAATAGGAAGCATATCCACAGCAACAGAAGATAATTCAAATCAAAACCAAATAAAAATAGGCAGAGAAAAGAATATTGCTAAGAACATAAAAAGCACAAACAAAACTCTAAAAGCTATGTGTGCAAATGCTAGGACAGAGGTTCTCAAACTCGGTCCTCGGGGGCACACACAGTGCATGTTTTGCAGGTCTCCTCACAGAATCGCAAGTGAAATAATTAGCTCCACCTGTGGACCTTTTAAAATGTGTCAGTGAGTAATTAATACACCTGTGCACCTGCTGGGTTACCTGCAAAACATGCACTGTGTGTGCCCCCGAGGACCGAGTTTGAGAACCTCTGTGCTAGGAGCTTAGGAAATAAAATCCCAGAACTAACTGCAATAATGACAAGGGATGATCTAGACATTGTGGCAATTACATGGTACAATGAAAATCATGACTGGGACATAGCTATACCGGGATATACTTTATTTAGGAAGGACAGAATTGGAAAAATCGGAGGAGGGGTAGCAATGTATGTAAAAAATACCATAAATACTACATTAATACAAAGTATTGAAGAAAAAACTGAGGCCCTTTGAATGACCATAGAAACAGGGGAAAAGTTGATTATTCGTATTGGCGTGATATACAGGCCACAAGGTCAGGAAGAGGAACTCGACAAGAACCTATTGCAGGACACAACTAAAATGGCATTAAAAGGAGAGGTAATAATCATGGGAGACTTTAATCTTCCTGATGTAAACTGGGAGGTGTCTGTTGCTAGTTCAACTAGAAGTAGGAACATTTTAAATTCCCTTCAGGGAGCAACCCTCCACCAATTGGTGAGGGAGCCCACTCGGAAAGACACAATATTAGACTTAATACTTACAAATGGAGACAGATTATCGGACGTAAAAGTGGGTGAAAACCTGGGATCCAGTGATCATCAAGCAGTATGGTTCAGCATTAAGACAGAGACTGACTCGTCCCATACAAAAACAAAGGTGTTGGATTTTAGGAAGGCTGATTCTGTAGGGATGGGAAAATGTGTAAGCGATTCTTTGGCAGAGTGGAGGAACTTGGAAGCAGTGCAGGATAGGTGGGAAACATATTGAAGGCAACAGACCTTTGTATCAAAACTGTTAGGAAAAACACAAGGAAAAGGAAGCCAGTGTGGTTTGCAAAAGAAGCAGCAAATATTGTGAGAGCAAAAAATATGGCTTTTAGGAAATATAAGCAGACACAAAATAATGAAGACAAAGAGATATATCTTGTTAGACAGAAGGAGACTAAGAAGGTAATCAGATGTGCAAAGGCACAAGCTGAGGAGAAAATGGCCCAGTCAGTGGGTAAAGGAGGCAAAACTTTTTTTAGGTATATAAGCGAAAGGAGAAAAACAAAAGGCGGAATTATAAAACTAAAGACGGACACTGGGAGTTTTGTTGAAGGAGACAATTTAATAGCAGTTCATCTTAATGATTATTTTTGCTCAGTATTTACTACGGAAAGAGAGGGGAAGGGGCCACAGTTAAGTTGCAGGGATATTCAGGAAAATGAAACAAGTACGTTTACAGAGGAGAAGGTCCTAACAGAACTCTCAAAGCTGACAGTGGACAAATCTATGGGGCCAGATGGGATACATCCAAGGATACTAAAAGAACTTAAAGAGGTGCTGGTAGCACCATTGACAGAATTATTCAACCAGTCATTAGCTACAGGAGTAATTCCAGAGGACTGGAAAAGAGCAAACGTAGTCCCACTGCACAAAAGTGGAAGCAAGGAAGAGGCAAACAACTACAGACCAGTGAGTCTTACATCAGTAGTAGGGAAATTGATGGAAACACTCTTAAAAGAAAGAGTTGTAGATTATCTCAAATCCGGCAATTTACAGGATCCCAAACAGCATGGATTCACTGGGGGGAGATCATGTCAAACAAATCTTATTGACTTTTTTGATTGTGTGACTAAAGTGATGGATAAAGGTGGAGCCATGGATATAGCTTATCTAGACTTTAGTAAGGCTTTTGACACTGTTCCACATCGCAGACTGCTAAATAAACTTGAAAGTTTGGGATTGAATATTAGGATTATTGAATGGATAAGATCTTGGTTGAAGGATAGAAAACAGAGAGTTGTGGTAAATGGAGTGCATTCACAGGAGGGAAATGTTACCAGTGGAGTACCCCAGGGATCTGTACTTGGACCAGTGTGTCACAACTGAGGACTGGTGACCGTGACTGGGAGCCTTAGTTGTAGGGGCTGACGGGTACTTGAACTTAGGAGGAGCTATGTGACTCCTGGACATGCATATTGACAGCAGCAAAGAATGCCCGAAGGCGTGACCACGACAACAAGGGAATTCCTTAAGTGCTTTTATTAAATAAAAAGTCAAATAACGTGCAAAAGAATAATAGAAAGTCACACGTGATAATTAGGTGCACATTTGGTAAAGACCAGTAACCTGGAATATGGAGGAAAGTTCTGTAAACAATAAATGAAGCTGGGGTTCGCTGGAAGATCAATAATGAAGCTGGAGTGCGCTGGAACTGAGGAATGAAGGATGATTACTGTAAAGCAAAAGTTCAAACACAGGAATCCAAAGTAGGCTGTAGGGGGTTAACACTGGAGAGTCGGGTTACACAGCAGAGTGTAATCACCAGGAAAGTCAGGCTGAACTG
Organism: Pseudophryne corroboree; assembly: GCF_028390025.1. Lineage (NCBI taxonomy): Eukaryota > Metazoa > Chordata > Amphibia > Anura > Myobatrachidae > Pseudophryne > Pseudophryne corroboree. Next base: position 176,886,890 of record NC_086449.1, on the reverse strand, counting down.
CAGAATGGAATTGCAGGAGAAAGTCTGTAGTGAAGCTTGTAGGCTGGAATCACAGATGACAATGAAAGCACTGACCATTTCCTGGCCCAGGCACAGGATACTTATACCTGCAGCAAGGCAGGCATTGGCTGGACAATTATGCAGATTCCAGAGGCAGCGGATTGGTGGAAACTGAGGCATGTGACTGGAGTCTAACATGGCTGCGCCCATGAACACACAAGGAAGGGGAATCAAGTACTACAGGACAGGTGTAACAATGGCGATGAAGGCCGCAGTAGCAGAATCACATGCGCCCAGCGGCGCGCGGCGGTCAGCGAGACAGGAGCGGCAGCAGAGGCCCATGGAGGATGTGCATCCAGAAGGGAGAATGGTGTCTCAGTACCCGGATCGTGACACAGTGCTTTTTAATATCTTTATTGGTGACATTGCAAATGGCATTAAAGGGAAAGCATGCCTTTTTGCAGATGACACAAAGGTATGCAACAGGGTAGACACACCAGGTGGGGTAAAACAAATGATTGAGGATCTAGGTAGACTAGAGGAATGGTCAAGAGTCTGGCAATTACAGTTTAATGCCAAAAAATGCAAAATCATGCACTTGGGTCTCAAAAATCCTAAAGCTAAATATAGTCTTAATGGCACTATACTGGAAACTACTGAGGAGGAAAGGGATATAGGAGTCACTATTTCAGATGACTTAAAGGCAGGTAAGCAATGTAACAAGGCAATGAGGAAGGCTAGTCAGATGCTTGGCTGCATTGGGAGAGGAATCAGCAGCAGAAAGAAAGAAGTAATAATGCCACTGTATAGGTCATTGGTACGGCCTCATCTAGAATACTGTATTCAGTTCTGGAGGCCATATCTTCAAAAGGATATTAATACATTAGAAACTGTACAAAGGAGGGCAACTAAAATGGTGCATGGCCTACATCACAAAACATACCCAGAAAGACTAAGAAATCTCAATATGTATAGTTTGGAGCAGAGAAGGGAAAGGGGGGACATGATAGAAACTTTCAAATATATCAAGGGTTTTAACAAAGTCCAGGAGGGAAACATTCTCCAAATGAAGAGAAGCAATAGGACACGAGGACATGCACTGAGGCTGGAGGGGGGGAGGTTCAGGGGAAATTTGCGGAAAAATTATTTCACAGAAAGGGTAGTGGACAAGTGGAATAGCCTCCCATCAGAGGTGGTAGAGGCTAAGACAGTAGAGCAATTTAAACATGCATGGGATAGACAAAAGGATATCCTTACAAAGAAATAAGGATCAAATAAGGTTAGAGATAAAAATAATGTTAAAAAAAAAAAAAAGGGGGCAGACTAGATGGGCCAAGTGGTTCTTATCTGCCGACAAATTCTATGTTTCTATGTTTCTATGACCATGTTAAGGTCGACATTCATTAGGTCGACCACTATTGGTCGACATAGACATGGTTGACATGGACTAAGAGTTGACACATTAAAATGGTCGACACGTGATAGGTCAACACATAAAAGGTCAACATGGATTTTTTTACTGTTTTTGGTGTCATTTTTCCGTAACATAACCAGGAACCCCAATTAATGTACCGCGTCCCCTTGCATGGCTCGTTTCGGTCTTTATGCCACGGGCAAGGTGCCCTGCTCTGCTGCTGCTGCGCTCGGCACAGGTCACCGTTCCCAATCGTAGTCCACGTGGATGGTAAAGTATGAAATAGTTAAAAAAAAAACATTTTTTTTTTTTAAAGCCATGTCGACCTTTTCATGTGTTGACATTTCATGTGTCGGCTATTTTCAGGTGTCGACCCTATGTCCATGTCGACCATCCAAACGGATACTTAAGGAGACACATCTGTATATGTTTTTACAATGAATTTGTACTCCTAGGCGTGAAGTATTATATACAGTATACCTCTCCTTTCTTCTAGTTACATTGTTGGTAATCCAGTTTTACCTCGTGAAGCAGCATTCATTATTAATATCTCTCAGGATTGAGTTTAAATAATATTGCACCTAACAATTTGTTTATGTGTTTTATTGAACTAAATTATAATAAGCAATGGAAAGAAAACAAAATAAATAAAGTATGTAACAAGTTGAATCTCTAACGTCAAACCAGGAATACTATCTACGGGTCCAACTGCTGCATTACCAAATTACTGATATATTTCCCCTGACCATGTCGGTAAAAATAGGCTAATTAAACGTTATACCAAAATGATCTTTATTCCGTTACCTGCCTAACAAACAATACCTCTATAGACAGTGCCGTAACTAGCCATTTTAGCGCTGTGTGCAAGAAACGACAGTGCCGCCCCCCCCCCCCCCCCCCATGTAAGACAGGGGCAGTGCGCGCCGCAGGTGCGTGAAAAATTTATAGGGGCGTGGCTTCACGGGGAAGGGGCGTGGCCACAAAATAACAGCAATTCATACTACGGTGCACAGTAGTCTACATTATTCAAATTACGCTGCACAGTAGCGCCACTACACCAGGTAGAGCCCCTTTTATACATTACAGCAGACAGCGTCCCCCTTTTTACACATTACGGCAGCCAGTCCCCCTCTTTACACATTGCGGCAGCCAGGCCCCCTCTTTACACATTGCGGCAGCCAGGCACCCTTTTTACACATTGCGGCAGCCAGACCCCTTTTTATACATTGTGGCAGCCAGTCCCCCTTTTTACACATTGCGGCAGCCAGGACCCCATTTTACACATTGCGGCAGCCAGGACCCCATTTTACACATTGCGGCAGCCAGGACCACCCCTTTTTACACATTACGGCAGCCAGTCCCCCTCTTTACACATTGCGGCAGCCAGGCCCCCTCTTTACATATTGCAGCAGCCAGGCACCCTTTTTACACATTGCGGCAGCCAGACCCCCTTTTTATACATTGTGGCAGCCAGTCCCCCTTTTTACACATTGCGGCAGCCAGGACCCCATTTTACACATTGCGGCAGCCAGTCCCCCTTTTTACACATTGAGGCAGCCAGGACCCCATTTTACACATTGCGGCAGCCAGGACCCCATTTTACACATTGCGGCAGCCAGGACCCCATTTTACACATTGCGGCAGCCAGGACCCCATTTTACACATTGCGGCAGCCAGTCCCCCTTTTTACACATTGCGGCAGCCAGGACCCCATTTTACACATTGCGGCAGCCAGGATCCCATTTTACACATTGCGGCAGCCAGTCCCCCTTTTTACACATTGCGGCAGCCAGGACCCCATTTTACACATTGCGGCAGCCAGTCCCCCTTTTTACACATTGCGGCAGCTAGGACCCCATTTTACACATTGCGGCAGCCAGTCCCCCTTTTTACACATTGCGGCAGCTAGGACCCCATTTTACACATTGCGGCAGCCAGTCCCCCTTTTTACACATTGCGGCAGCCAGTCCCCCTTTTTACACATTGCGGCAGCCAGGACCCCATTTTACACATTGCGGCAGCCAGGACCCCATTTTACACATTGCGGCAGCCAGTCCCCCTTTTTACACATTGCGGCAGCCAGGACCCCATTTTACACATTGCGGCAGCCAGTCCCCCTTTTTACACATTGCGGCAGCCAGGACCCCATTTTACACATTGCGGCAGCCAGTCCCCCTTTTTACACATTGCGGCAGCTAGGACCCCATTTTACACATTGCGGCAGCCAGTCCCCCTTTTTACACATTGCGGCAGCCAGACCCCCTTTTTACACATTGCGGCAGCCAGACCCCCTTTTTATACATTGCGGCAGCCAGGGCCCCTTTTTACACATTGCGGCAGACGGTGTCCCCCTGAGAGAGAGAGAGAAAGAGAGAGAGAGAGAGAGAGAGAGAGAGAGAGAGACATACTTACCTTCTCCCCGCTGACAGGCTCCTTGTGCAGCTCCCTCTCGGTGCAGGCTGTGTGAGGTGAGAAGGAGGAGGAGGGAGGGGGAGCAGGGAGCCGCAGCAGCGCTATTTGATTGGTAGTAAGCGCCGCTGCAGCATCCCCCTTTCCTTCTGTATTGGTTGCCTGGCGCTGCTGTGGATGCTGGGATGAAGGAACCGCATCCCAGCATCCATAGCAGCGCCGGGCAGCCAATACAGAAGGAGAGGGGGATGCTGCAGCGGCGCTTACTACCAATCAAATAGCGCTGCTGCGGCTCACTGCTCCCCCTCCCTCCTCCTCCTTCTCACCTCACACAGCCTGCACCGAGAGGGAGCTGCACGAGGAGCCTGTCAGCGGTCTCTCTCCTCCAGCGCGGCGCACGGCGCACACAGAGGCGGCATGTAATGAGTCAATTTGACTCATTACATGCCGCTGGCCGTTGCGCCCCCAGGGCAACTGCGCTGTGTGCCAAGCCCCCTTGGCACACACGTAGTTACGGCCCTGTCTATAGATGGGTGTAATGGAGGTGATGTGTAATACTGTAGCTTCTTGCTCCCTTGTGGCATAGTGAGCTTGATATAGTAAGTGGTGGATTTGACACAAAGGGGTAAATTTACTAAGATGGGAGTTCTATTTAAGATGGGAAGTTGCCTATAGCAACCAATCAGATTCCAGGTATTATCTTCTACAAGGGTCTAAATAAATGAGAAGTAGAATCTGATTGGTTGCTATGGGCAACATCCCATCTTAAATAGAACTCCCATCTTAGTAAATTTACCCCAAAATTTCTAATTCTAATAATATTCATTGTAAAACATGTCTGGTTTCACATTTAATATTATTGCTGTTTTAAATGTTGTGGTGAAACCCACGAAGAATCAGGGGCTTGCAAACTGCAAAGCCGCAGCTTAGTAAATCTAAACCAATTTACTGTAACATCAAATAGATACCTATTAACAATTAAGTACTTCTGCAAGGGCCCCACTGCTGACTGGCAGCACATGCTGAGATCTGTAGTTTTACACCAGCAGGGTGATCACAGGACTTCTACATATGATGTACTGTAGATTATAATAAGACATTTGTCTTATTATAATGACCCAGAGAACCCCAGGACAGAAGGTCCATGCAAAAAGCTTTGCTCACCTTGAATGCACAGTCCTTCTGTGCAGTTTTCAGACTCTTGGCTCAGCCCTTCGCATGGCTTTACCCCATGTGTTGCGGCATGTACTGTGCACTCCCTTTCACGCTGGCGTTCACACTCTGGGCTGCAGACGGACCACTCGCTCCATTCCGACCACTTTCCCTCCACTGTAAATTAGAAAAAATAATCACGTCAATTGCAGTGTTATACACCTTGGTATTAGAGAAGAAATGGTGCTAGGATTTTGAGGTGGCTCTCAGTACAGTATTTCCAAAACTGCTAAGGTCACTTGGTTGTCAATTACTATGCTACTCTGTGTAATTACTAAGGGAGCAGTTAATCACAGGTAGAATATATATATATATATATATATATATATATATTTTAAACATAGTGCACTTTAGGACATAAAACATAGGAGGAGATCCATCAAGCCTTCTAAAGAATGGATAAGTGGACCATTTTATGGAATGTACTGTACGTGATAAATGCACTCTTTAGAAGGCTTGACACATTCCTCCCACAGTATGAACATTGATATAGTGATCTTAGGATCCAATTCAGTAAGGATTTCAAATTCTGCTTATTTGCAGAATTTGCAATCCTTTTGTTCGCGTGCTGGGGGCCTCCCATCACAGGGCAAGACCACCCAGCATGCTCACCGCCACCTCCCCTCTGAGACAACTCTGAAATTGCGGTCGCACTGCAATTTCAGCATGATCGCAGAAAGTAGGGAAGCCTCCTGCGGCCGCATCCTGACTGCGATGGCATGAGGCCCGCAACCATAATTTTGAGCATAGCAGCTGCATGTGACGTCACGCAGCCGCCCCATTCACGCTCATGCCACGCCCCCCTTTTATCTGCTGCCTCTGTTTCCCTGACACCATCCTCGCAATGCTCTGTCTCCGCCTGGGAAATGGAGTGTTGCAGCCTCCCTTCCGCCGTAAGGCGTGTCCATGTTTGGGAAAGGGGCATGGCCTACTGTTGAGTGGGCGTAACCTCATGTGGAATGGGTGGGGCCTCACCTCATGATTCCCGTGATAGTCATTTTAGGAGCATGTTTGACGCTACTTGAGCAGCTGGGAAGCCCCCGGCTCACCATCCCTGCACTGTTAGATGCCGGGCCCTGCGCATGCACCTGCATCATCTTAGTAATTTTTGCAGTTGGATTGCTAGTTGCTAACCAACCTGAATGAGGTGCATCTTTTGCATTATAATATTCCTGGGCAGTTCCACAGAAACCTCACATCACTACTTAGATTGACCACATGATGGCTTAAACCCAATACCCCACTCTTTAAACTTGCCTACTTACCGACAGAACTAATTCTTTGAACAGAGCGATACTACAGACTGCCTATCACACATGCCTTCTCCTGCTTGTCAGTTTATACCAAGTTTTAAAGAATGAATGCCTTAACAGGGAGATACAGTAAATCGGGTGGTCTTCAATTTGCCGACTGTCGGGATCCCGGCGCACAGTATACCTGCGCCGGAATCCCGACACCCGGCATACCGACACCTTTTCTCCCTCTTGGGGGTGCATGACCTCCTTGGAGGGAGAATAGATACCACCGTGCCCGCAGCATGGCGAGCACAGCGAGCCCGCAAGGGGCTCATTTGCGCTCGCCCAGCTGCCGGTATGCCGGCAGTCGGGCCTCCGGCGCTGGTATGCTGGCTGCCGGGACCCTAGTACACCCCAGTAAATCAATCCTTCAAGAGAGACAAAGGGGTATATTCAATAAAAGTCGGATCCATTCCAACATGCATTTGTCGAATGGATCTGACAAGCCCTATTCAATAGGGTGGCCAAATCTGACTGTTGGATTTGACCGTTCCTTCCCATCTGTGCTGCTGCTGTCAGCAGCTACCCGTGTGTGCAATCACAGGGAGCTGCTGGAGACAGAGGAGGGGCCGGTGTGCACCTCCTGGTGGGCCCCCTTCTCTGCATGGTGCTGTAGACTCCGGCATTGTGCCGGAGTCTACTGCGAATGCGCAGGTCTCCGGAAACATTGCGCCCGCCATGATCCGGAGACCAATTTGGCTACCGCGCATGCGCAGTGGCCGTTTTGGCTGCGATTTCTGGCACAATCACAGCTCCCGGTGCTGGACTCCGGAAAGGTAAGTATTAAAATGGGTGCGGTGTGGGGCCCCCCTGGACCCAGGTGCCCGTGTGCACCGCACCCATTGCACCCATTATAGAAACGCCAATGGCCTGAGGGGGGGGGGTGACATCAGAGAGGAGCAGTGTCTTCCAGCGTCTGCGGCTCCAGCTGCTCCCGCTGGTAAGCACTCTTCCTCCCTTATCCCGATCTCTCTTCTCCTCACCTTAATCCGACTTTTTTAAAAGTCAGATTCAGGTTGTTGGAAACGGGGCCAAATCCTGACGTAATTGGCCTTGTTTTTCGGAAAAAATATGTGGGACCACGGCAACCACGCCGATCCACGTGTTTTTCGACAAGTCTGGAATTCCCGCCTTGTCGGAAAAAACAGCCTCCAATGAATAGGTCGGAACCCCTACCAACCTAAATGTGTCGTGACGGCAGCTTCCGACACTTATTGAATATATCCCATAGTGGAAAAGTTGCCTGGAGCAACCAATCAGATTTTGTAATTTTTTTAGACTGTGCCTGATAAATAATAGCTATAAGCTGATTGGGATGTTTTGGACAACTTCTTCACTTTATCTACTCTTCACTTTATCCCTCTCGAAGGTTTGATACAAGAGCACATGACAACATTACACATATACAGAATGTATATTATTCTGATTTACAAATCATAGTTTGCTGGAATGATACTGGTTGCAGGGTTGTTGTTGTTTTTTTTTTATAATGAAAATCTGTATGTCTGACAAAAACGGGTGTTATTAATGGCTATAGGGATTTTTTTCCATTTTACCAATGGCTTAAGGCCCTCATTCCGAGTTGTTCGCTTGCTAGCTGCTTTTAGCAGCCATGCAAACGCTAAGCCGCCGCCCTCTGGGAGTGTATCTTAGCTTAGCAGATGTGCGAACGAAAGGATCGCAGCGATGCTACAAAAAAAGATTGTTCAGTTTCTGAGTAGCTCCAGACCTACTCCTAGCTTGCAAACACTTCAGACTGTTTAGTTCCTGATTTGACGTCACGAACACACCCTGCGTTCGGCCACCCACGCCTGTGTTTCTCCAGGCACGCCTGCGTTTGTATCTGACACGCCTGCGTTTTTCCACACACTACCAGAAAACGGTCAGTTACTTCCCAGAAACACCCACTTCCTGTCAATCACTCTGCGGCCAGCAGTGCGACTGAAATGCGTCGCTAGACCTTGTGTAAAAGTACTTCGGATGTTTTGAAAGTACATCGCGCGTGCGCATTGCGCCTCATACGCATGCGCAGAAGTGCTGCTTTTTTACCTAAACGCTGCGCTGCGAACGAAAACAGCTAGCGAACAACTCGGAATGACCACCTAAGTCAGTTGGCGCCTCGTTTAACTGCTCCGATAGAGCTCTACCTTCAATGTAGGCCTTTTACACCAAAACTTGAATGTTTTTTTCTTTATGTTGAAACTGTAATTTAAAAATTTGGAATCATACATTATTTCCTCCTATGAGCAGAGCAGGGGGTATAATTACTAAAGGTTGATTTTCATTGATACAGTTACACATTATACACATTACTCCAAAGGTTTCCTACAGTTCAAGCTAATTTAACCCCTTTGCTATAACACAATACAAAGCACAAGTTATTTTCAGTTCAGTGTACAATTCCCATATGTTTGGAGAGTAACAACTGAAGAGTCTATTAAAGTGACACTTTCTTATATCCGTTAAGGGTCCTAATGGTAGCTGCAAGTGTTCAGTACTTTATTCCTCTTTCAGGGGCAGATGTATTAAGGCTGGTGAAGTGATAAAGCAGTGATAAAGAAGTGATAAGTGGAAGGTGATAATGCACCAGCCAATCAGCCCCTGTCATTTTTCAAACCACCTTGATTGGCTGGTGCGTTATCACCTTCCACTCGCAATAGTCTATAAGATATATATATATATATATATATATATATACATACATATATGTATATTATATCATTGTAGTGCAAATTCTATAAGGCAAGAGGGTAGACACAGTAGATACATGGGGGCAGAAGTATTAAGCCTGGAGAAGTGATGAAGCAGTGATAAAGAAGTGATGGGTGGAAGGTGATAATGCACCAACCAATCATTATGGGTTTGAAAAATGACAGTTAGGAGCCTATTGGCTATTTTGTTATCACCTTCCACTTATCACTTCCTTATCACTTCTCTAGGCTTAATACATCTGCCCAAGTATGAGCTTATCCTGGTGAGGAAATGTACCTCTTTGCTGAAGCGCTGGTAGCCTCACAGTGGAACGAACATTTAACTTTGAATTGAGATTAAAAGAGCTGGGCTGCGCTATTTTGTTGAATACTACCAGAATTATTACGGAGAGAGCGGATGGAGAATGTTTTTAGTCTTTCTTGTATCCCTCTGTTGAGATGCAAGATAACAAACTACTGGTATCCAGCAAGCAGCTGATTTCTATATAAAAGACCTCAAGCTGTAACTTGCACAATGTTAGCATATCTCCCAACTTTAAAAAGTGTAGATTCGGGACTAGGCGGGAAAGGTGCGTCTGCGGCTGGGGGAAGGGACGTGGTCTATTGTGGAGTGGGCGTAACCTCAGGTGGAATGGGTGGGGCATCACCTCATGATCCCCATGATAGTCATTTTGGGAACATGCCCGGCGCTACTTGAGCAGCTGGGAAGCTCCCGGCTCACCAGCCCCGCACTGCTAGATGCCATGTACATGTGCATGGCATCTATTCAGTGATCATCAGCTGCGTTGCAGAGCAGCTGTAATCAGAGGCTCTCCCAACCTGCCCCCATCCCACGGTACACTGCGGTTCACGGACCAGACAGAGGGACAGTTTCCAAATAGCAGGACTGTCTTGCTGGAATTGTGACAGTTGGGAGGTATGTGTTAGTCAGTAGTAAAAAGTAGCTCAGACTGACATTTATCCAAATGGGTGAGTGTGCTGCACTGTAGGGCTGGATGACGGGGATGAGGGGATGCCTCTGTGTACAGTTGGGGTGTGTCCCAGAGGGAAAGCTGCCTCCCTCCTTCAGCAGTCCATTCACTGTATGTAACACCCACCTCCTGCCTGCCTCTTGAGGGCCCCATACACTAGAACTATTATGCCCAATTTCAGCCCAATTCGGGCTCATATATTGGGTGAAATCAGACATCTTGGCTGTGTATCCGATCCGCGGCCCCGTGAGCTTCGGTTCGACTCCTCTAGGTCGTTAGTTCTGCACTCGTGATATGTCGGTTCCTGCAGGCATGGCTGGGATAGCATACGATATATCGCATGCAAAATAAACCAAAATGTTTGGAATCGTATGGAACTACTCCCAGGAAGCTCTCAGGAGAGTTCAAGGAAAATCGCCTACGACTTCAGTCTCAGACATATCGTTCTAGTGTATTGGGCCCTTTTAGACAGTCCAATTGTGGGGAGAAGGATCTGCCCTCTTTACTATAACACCAGCCTCCAGCTATGGGACTGCAGCACCAGATTACTCGGGACTGTCAGGGCTCAGCGACCTCTCCCTGCCGCTCTGCACACAATGGCGTCTCCCCTCATTCCTCACAACTGCCTCAGGGCTACAATTAAACTGCCGTTTCTCAGCCCCTCTATCCGCCAACAGTCTCTGTGTCTGCAAGTGCTGGATCCTCCAACCGCTGACCGCACAGGCAGCTGGCTCTGTCCTAGGTTAGTCTGTGCCCAATTTACTCTGACAGGCAGAAGTCCTCATTTCACATCTGTATTAAAATACCCACACCAGCGCACTTTAGTTCTACTGGTACTCCCTAGTTCTGGGGAACCACACAATTTATTTAATATTTTTATCCAAATTTATCAATAAGAAAACATTTATCCTAGGGGTGCCGTGAAAAAAATGCTGTGATTCAAGAAAGTTTGGGAACCACTGCCATAAAGTCAATAGTTAAGTGATGACCCTGGCCCTTACAATGGCCAACGAATTGTTGCTTGAGCCCTGAATAACAAAGAATGATATTTTAAATACAATTGATTGAATGTAGCACACGGAACCAGATACAGCATAAGTAATACTATATAAATTAATAGTCTCCAAAAATAAAAAAGATACATTATCAAAGACAGACATTTCTGAGGACCAATAATCAGGCCTGTGACTGGCAACCAGAACTTTTTCACACTCTTCAATATGCTGGGTGAGGAATGAATATTCTCTTCACTATCTCAAATCTGCAGGTCCCATAAACAGTGAGATAAACATCTTCTGGTGAGTCTCTGTATCTCTCCTCCATGTGACTACCACACAGGGGATCACACCAAGACACAACCTCTGGGTTGCATGTGTTCAGTATGATTTACCAACAGACACAACACCGATGGCCATAATCCCAACAGCAATCGACCGACAGTCAAAATACCGACCCGGTCAAAATACCGACATCCATTATGCTGACTTGTTCAAAATGTTGACATAGTCAGAATACAGACATTTGAAATGCCGACATTGCAAAATACAGACATGAGGTTTTTTTCTCTGCTTTTTGGGTGAAAACCCCCCCACTCCCCACGTACTGTAAATGTACCACGTCCCCTCGCATGGCTCGCTGCGCTCACCATGCTTTGGGCCCCTCCAGGTCCACTGGGATGGTAAAGTATGAACAAGTGTTTTGCAGCAAAAATTACTCAAAAACGCATGTCGCATTTTGACATGTCGGTATTCTGACTAGGTTGGCATTTTGAACATATCAGTATAATTAATGTCGGTATTTTGACAGTGTCGGTATTTTGACTGTCAGTCAATGGCTCGGGATTATGATCATCGGTATTGTGTCTGTCGGTAAATCAACTGCTACGCGGGTTGCATGCTTTGCACCCAGGCTACCAGGGACATGTCAAAGAAGGAGGATTAGATGGAAGGCGTGTGGCACTGTGATTTGGGACATTGACCCCTCCCCCTAAACAGTGCCGTAAATTATAGTAGTGTGCAGTGGAGGAGGATCTACTGCCCTGTTCTGGGGAAGTTCTCAGATCTAGAAGGCTGGTGTACCTCCGCGTGAGTCTGGTAGTGCTGCCTGCAATTCTGGAGTATCACAGGCATTTTGGATGAATAGGTAAGAATGGGTGATATCAGTTTACAATAACAAAGGCTGCATCAGTGCCCACCGTCTGTGTGCTACTCTCTGTGGCCTGGGAGACCGTATTGCCTGCATTTACTTTGCAAGGTGCACAAGTGGCATGTTTGCTACCAAAAACTTCTTTTTATAAAGTGAATTAACAATTACATGTAGATAAGGATGCATCAACCATGCTATGTTCTGCAGAACAAGTGGCATTAGCATTGTATCTGGTCATGTACAGTACAATGTAGTTAGAAACATAGAATTTGATGGCAGATAAGAACCACTTGGTCCATCTAGTCTGTCTATGTACAGTACACACACACTTATATACTAGGATTATTTTTAATTTTTTTTTGTTGGGAGCCAATTAACTTACCAGTATATGGATTCTGAGAGGATACCAGAGTACCCGGAGGAAAATACAGGGAGATTATACAAACGCCCACAGTTAGGGCCAGGGTGGGAATCGAACCCAGGACCTCAGTAATGCTAACCATTACACCATCAGTACTTCCCTAGCAATGTGGGATGGTCTGAATCCTGTTGTGCTTAATGGGGGGGGGTACAGACAGAGAGATCCCTGCTTAAAATCTAGTGCTCAAAATCTAAGCAATCTGACTAGATTGCTTAGATTTTAAGCAGGGATCTCTCGTGTGTATGCCCCCCAGCGATAGCGATGCGCGTCCCACCCCCCACCTCGCTTAGCACACATCGCGCTCAGTGCTGAGCGAGGGGAGAGATGTGTGCTGAGCATACTTGCCTACCTGACCCTTTCCATGAGGGAGAAAATGCTCTGTTCCTGGACTTTCCTGGTAATGTATGATTGCCATCACCTGTGGTGAAACACCTTTCTTATCAATTAACTAGCTCACCACAGGTGATGGCAATCATACATTACCGGGAAAGTCCAGGAACAGAGCATTTTCTCCATAATGGAGAGGGACAGGTGGGCAAGTATGTTGCTGAGCGGTCTGTGATAGATCGCTCTGCACACATCTCTCTAGTGTGTACCCCCCTTTACTTGCTTAGCTTTGTATCTCAGTGATAACTTTCCAATTTAGTGTAACCACCTTTGAACATGGAGTAGGAGTAAATATTCATCCTCCCCAACCTTATAAGCATGACTATTATATAACAATGCTGCCATCTAATCATCATCAGCCTTAAACTGCTGCTAATAGTCAAACACCCTTAATTGTAATTTGAGATGGCCTTTGTTTCACCAGTGGTAGATGATAACCCATTGTTCTCATAGTCCAGAAATGTGTGGCTGAATTATGAAAGCTTTGTGTAAGGATTAATAAAGGTGGTGATAAGAGACCTGGCAACATGGGCGAGACCTGGCAACATGGGCTAGACACTACATATGTACATGCATTTCACATGCTGTACATATACAAAACCTACAGTGTGATGTAATAGACATTTGACACATATTAGGGCTCAGGAGGGGAGATAATCTTCCACGCGTGAATCGTCATTCTGAGTAATTTAGAGTCGGCACAATAAACGTGATGTTGGGGCTTCACGATACAATAGGGTCATTAAGTTAAGGGATGGATAAGTAACAAGAGTAGAAAACATTGTATTCCACAAAATACACTGGTTGATATGTCAGGGCATTGCCTAGGTATTTGTATGTCTACATCAGGCTTTTTCAACCAGTGTGCCGTGGCACACTAGTGTGCCGTGACCAGTTGCAAGGTGTGCCGCGGAGCCAGAGCAGCTTCCTGCACCTTCAGCGTGAACTGTTGGCCTGGGCTCTTCTTAGAGGATCAGTCGTGCTCCGGCCATGACCTATGCCTTGAAAACGATGTGATATCATAGATCACAGCCGCCGCGTCTCACCAGCCAGCCCACCTGCCTGCATACACGTTTTCCAGTTCCCGCCTGCATACACAGCTTTCCTTCCCACATCTACACCTGCCTGACCGCCCACTGCTCAGTATTCGCAGAACTCCACTATGAACAACCCCTGCCACTGAGGGACAGGGAGGAGGACAGCTGATATTTATTTTATTTCTCCTGTGGGGAACAATAGGATTTCAATAGGATTTATGTGGGGAGAATAAGAATTTATGGATTTATGGGGGGAACAATGTGAATAATTCATGTGTGAAGCAATAGGATTTATGTGGGGAGCAATGGGATTGTTTTTTCTGTGTAGGCCAATGTATGCGTGGATTTTTTTATTTTTTTTACTGTGAGGGCCAATGTGTGTGTGTTTTTTTTTTCTGTGGGGAACCGATGGTGTGCCTTGGCAATTTTAAAATATTGTTCGGTGTGCCGCGAGTAAAAAAAGGTTGAAAATCACTGGTCTACATGCTAGCAAATTCCACTAATGACAAGTGTTAAAAAAGTTTGCGTATTTGTACCAGTCAGGGTACTGCAAAAATATACCAGTTGGTATGACATGGTAATGCCAAGGTAATTAAACACCAATATAGCTAATGACACTAACGAGAAACCAGTTGTAATAGAAAACAATATACAGGTACTGACTATTTTGGAACACCTATACAGGTAATGAAAAGCACAGAAACCAGTGTTTGGGCTTTAGTAATGTACTGAATGATAAAACAATAAAATGTGATGTGAAGATGTGGGAACTGTAATATGTACAATAAAAAAACAACCAAACTCAAATTTATTATATTAACTAGTTACAGTATGTAGTATGCAAATTAGCCAATTATGCTCAATGTGGGAGAGAAGGTCAGTGTTAGAACAGTCTGGGGCCAGGTCACTGATAAGTCACTTCTTACGTACTAGATGTATCAAGCTTGGAGAAGTAATAAAGCAGTGTTAAAGCAGTGAGCAGTGATAAGCCAATCAGCTCCCAACCGTCAATTTACATATTGTCTCCAGGCTTAATACACCTGCCCCTAATACTGTATGTCCCAGTGACATACTTTATAGTATTAATTTTCCCTGCAACACACCAGGAAGAGGGACTGTCAGACGGACTGTAAGTTCCTATTATTAACCACTTAACTGGATAATATTTTTTCTTAAAAATGTCATCAAATTTGGTGAGTTTTGTTCATCAGTTTAAGTATATGATGGATATTAAGACATGATTCTGTATAACTGTTTTAAAACATCCATAGATTTGTTAATAAAATGATACGAAATAAGGTTAAAATAGGTATTAGTTGCATAATTTGATGATAAAATAAATTGAGCGATTTTTGGAAAAATTGTTTTATACATAAAAAAATATATTTTAACTAGGTAGGTACAGTAGATCCTATTGGAAGTCTTACCTGTCAGTAACAAACTCTACAGGCAGTCCCACTGGGAGGTGTTTCCTCCCGTCAAGACTGCCAGACCGGGCTGCGATAAGCAGAGAGCTGGCTTCCTGTAGAAAGCCACTCCTTGCTTTCAAGCAGCCCAATCCAGCTTCTATGGGCTGCAGCCAATGCAGTCCATAGAAGCTGGGGGTTTGCACATGCACAGTCGTACTGTGGCATCTGCGCATGCACTGGTTCCGGCACCTGCCGGGTCCATTGCGCAGGTGCCAAAGTTTTGATTTTTACATTAAGAAGAGTAGCTAGCATTAGGATGTCTGAGATCCTGAGGATCACCCATCACTGCTGCATGGAGGGAGAAGTATTGCTGTTAGGATCACCTATCACAGCTAAAGTATGTGGCCAGGTGGGACGGTGGTAGAAAAGGTAGTTTGTATGGGGCAGCAGCTACTCTGCACCCTCTTAGAAAGATTGTTTCATGCTGCTGTAGTTGAGCAACACTGTTAGGATTGCCATTAAGTACCCAGGCTGGGAGGAAGAGTCTGGGGGGAGGGACCCAAGGGGGAAAAGGGTCTGGAAGGGTGTGCTGTGCCTGGCGGCTGATGGAAGATTACCTTCCAGCAGCAACTGGTGGGTGATCTGACAACTGCACCAAGCTGTGTAAGGCGAGTGTTTAAAGCTTTGAACATGTGGCATTTGTTTCCGCAGCTGATTGGTCCTATTATGTTCCATGCTCTGTGACTGGCCTGATTTATTAGCACGCTAAAATTATTCTTCAAATTTTGGATGAATATGAATCATGTCACAAAGTGACTCACATTTTGTGCATCACTGAAATTTGCACTCATTTCATAACCAGCCAAATCGATCCTCCCACCTCTAGAGAAAGAACACAATTTCAATTTAAAATAGGAAAACATTGTGTTTGATGAATGCTTTACACACTCCATTACAATAAAAGAAAACCACATTTCATAAAGGCTTAGCTGTATGAAAAGATAAGAATATTGCATTACCAGGTACTTTTCCATAGCAAAACGACAAATTCATAAAAAGGTGTCTCAGAAAATAAAAATACATTTTAAAATATTATTCTCAGAGGAATAAATATACAGACGGTTACGCTAACAAACAGTGGAATTTTACTGTTAAGGATGTAAAGGAAAAATAAAGTTATGGCCTAATAATAGATCATAAGGAGTATCTAACATTCTTCTTGTTGCTCAGATATTCAGCATGGACAGTATGGCTTAGTAGAACTGAGGAGAAATTCAGAGTTACCTCACTCTATTTAGCCAGTACAACACTGTATTTTATGTTTCTTTCTGTATATACTGTATCACCAGGACCGGTTCTACACATTGTGGTGCCCAGTGCGAAAGTTTCCACTGGCGCCCCCCCCCCCCCCCCCGCGCGGCTAAACAGGGTGTGGCTTCATAGGGGAGGGTTGTGGCCACAACAATGCTCCCAGTAGTTGTGCCCCCAGATCTGCCCCAAGTAGTTGTGCCCCCCAGTTGATTTGCCCCCAGTAGATTTGCCCCCTGTAGCTGTTCCCCCTGTAGCAGTGACCTCAGTATGTGCCCCTTGTAGTTGTGCCACCTGTAGTTATGCCCCCCTGTAGATTTGCCCCCAGTAGCTGTGCCCCCAGTTAATTAGTTAATTTGTCCCCTGTAGCAGTGCCCCTAGTAGTTGTGCCACCTGTAACTGTGCCCCTTGTAGCAGTGTACTCTGTAGCTGTGCCCCCGGTTGATTTGCCCCCAGTAGCTGTTCCCCCTGTAGCAGTGCCCCAGTAGCTGTTCCCCCTGTAGTTGTGCCCCTTGTAGCTGTGCCCCCAGTAGTACTGCCCCTTGTAGCTGTGCCCCCAGTAGTGCTGCCCCTTGTAGCTGTGCCCCCAGTAGTACTACCCCTTGTAGATGTGCCCCCAGTAGTACTGCCCCTTGTAGATGTGCCCCCAGTAGTACTGCCCCTTGTAGCTGTGCCCCCAGTAGTACTGCCCCTTGTAGCTGTGCCCCCAGTAGTACTTCCCCTTGTAGCTGTGCCCCCCGTAGAACTACCCCCTGTAGATGTGCCCCCAGTAGTACTGCCCCTTGTAGCTGTGCCCCCAGTAGTGCTGCCCCTTGTAGCTGTGCCCCCAGTAGTACTACCCCTTGTAGATGTGCCCCAGTATTACTGCCCCTTGTAGATGTGCCCCCAGTAGTACTACCCCTTGTAGATGTGCCCCCAGTAGTACTACCCCTTGTAGCTGTGCCCCCAGTAGTACTGCCCCTTGTAGATGTGCCCCCTGTATGTGCCCCCAGTATGTGCCCCCTGTTGTAGCGCTGCTTTGAAACCCTAAAAGAAAAATCAAAATACTTACCTGCCTCGCTCCTGCTTCCGCTGGTCCGCTGCTGCCGCTGTCTCCGGGCGCCGGCTCCTCTCTATGGGAGAGACGCCATGACGTCTCTCCCATAGCAGCGCCGCACTGACACTAGGGGTCAATTTTGACCTCTAGCGTCAGTCAGTGACGCCGGCTGCAGCAGGGGCACACGGCGCTCGCTGCAGCCGGAAGCGGGGAGGGAGAGAGGATTAGTAGCGGCTCTTACCACGGCGGCGCTCTCAGGGTAGCGGCGCCCCGGGCAAAAAGCCTGCTTGCCCGTGGCAAGAGCCGCTACTGTGTATCACTAAGTAGCAGAATTAGCAACCCTTGTGGTCATATACTGGGAGCCGCCTATCGCCAGGCAAGGCCACCCAGCATGCTGACCATCGCCCCCTCCTTGACCAAGCAGAGATTGCGATCGCTAAACTATTTCTGCTTGATCGCAAAAATGGGGTAGTCCCCTGCAGGCGCAGCCTGGCTGAGCCTGAAGGAGGCCCGCCACCATTTTTCTGATCGCAGCAGCTGTATGTGACATCAAGCAGCCGCCCCGATCATGCCCCTGCCCTGCCCCCTGTTCATGCCACCACGCCCCCCATTTTGAAGCCATGCCCCCGCAATGTCCCGTCTCCGCCTACAAAACACGGCATTGCTGCTCCCCCCCCCACCCCACCCTGCAGACGCCTTTGCCTGATTGACAGGCAGAGGCGTTTGCATTTTCTGCAGGACTCACGTCCTTTCAGTAATTTTTGCAGTTGGATTGCGAATAACGATCCAACCTAAGTCAGGCCCAATGGCCAGATTCACCCAAACCTCAAACAGATCTGTTCAACCAAATTCACATCCCGCAAAGCTAGAATACAAGTATGTATTATTAAAAATTAAGTTATTAAAATAGGGCCTCTGAAACTGCCCCAGCCTAGGCTATCAATCACTTGACCCCTCTGCAAATCAAGGCATGAATAGTTTTCCTATTTAATGCTGTAAATGACTGAAGATACAGTACTGATTTGTCTAAGATCGTAGAAACCCCTGCTTGATGTGGGAGTGCATTGTTTACTATTGGCCAGGGTGAGGACATCCAAGGATCAGTCTCCTTTTAGTCATATTTATCAAATGGTGAGAAGCCTTTCCAGTTAGTGGTTGTAGGGGAAAGGGGTTAAAAATCTTTTTCTAGTTGATTTAAAGAAAAAGCCTATGAAGTTATGGGAAACTTACCTCCTTGAAATTGATGGCTACGGCCTTAGCTACCAGGAGCTTTATACATTTTGGTAGTATAATGAATGAATCTGTAGAGCACCTACATTTATACCAGTACAACATAAGTACTGTATAGTCTTTTATTTTGATCACCTGCAGCTCAGAACACCCCTACATATTGTACATCCTCATCCCTTCCATTTAACAAATATTGGGGCAGATGTATTAACCTGGAGAAGGCATAAGGAAGTGATAAACCAGTGATAAGTGCAAGGTGATAAACACACCAGCCAATCAGCTCCTAACTGTTAACGTACATATTTGAGCTGATTGGCTGGTGCATTTATCACCTTGCATTTATCACTGGTTTATCACTTCCTTATGCCTTCTCCAGGTTAATACATCTGCCCCATTGTTTTCTCTACATGACTGCTCTGTCAAATGGTTGCATAAGTAGAATATAACAATGAGATTCTGGGGCAGATGTATTAAGCCTGGAGAAGTGATGCAGCAGTGATAAGTGCAAGGTGATAACGCACCAGCCAATCAGCTCCTAACTGTCAATTTACATATTGGAGCTTATTGGCTGGTGCATTATCACCTTGCACTTATCACTGCTTTATCACTTCTCCAGGTTTAATACATCTGCCCCTCTGTGACATACTGTATTCACCTAGCAGGAGAAGGTATGTGCCACTCTCCTCCACTGATGCCAGATGAGGAACTAGTATCTGTTAAATGCACAGTACAATTCTCTGCAAACAAAATACTTGTAGAGCATTTGACAAGCTTCAGAGAAAGTGGGGAAGGGGGCAGTAGTGTTTTAGATTGGCCTATACTGGCCCATTGTGAGTACGTCTAATGGCATTAACACCCCAGCTCTAAGATTCGCCATCTTTCAATGGTGATAGTACCCAGTGTTTTTACATGGGGAGACATGTTATCAAGTTTCAAGCTAAGTGAGAAAACAAACTTAATTAATTTAAGTTAAAAAAAACATATGTAATTTAGGTGTCTGTGTGTTGTATTTTTATTTTTATACTAAAGGAATTGAACTGTAAAATTTGGGATTTAATTTCCATTATCCATGCCTGAGTAACATGCAACTGTTGCAGCAATATTTTTTCTTTTTAGTTCTTTAAGCAAATACTGATAAACATTTCATTATTATAATCATTTTCTTGATATCATCGCTTACAACTGTCAACTGTTTCCCTGTCTGATCTTCAGTATGCAACAAACAAGCTACCTTGTTGAACTAGTTGAGGTCGCAGTTAAAAGAAATGATGGTGACTTTACAGCAATCACTACTAGCATTATGCTAATGTACTATTAATGTTTCATTTTCTAAAGCTGTCCCTGAAAGACAGCTGCGGTAGGGACAATGCCTAGAGGAGAAAATTTCTCTCCATTGTGCTTTGGACATACTGGAAAGCAATCTATTTGTTGTTTGTGTAATGAATTTTAGTTATTTCACAATTTCACTTAAAGTACATACTAGGCATTGAAGAATAATTATAACTCAAGGCCCTTCAGTCAGATGAAAATATATTACTTACATGGAAATAACATTACTATTCTACAAACATGCTGGAGTCAGCAGCTGCATTAATAATTTACAATATTGTGGTCTGTTTCAGCAATGTGGGTCTAGGTGACGGATTTGCATATCTATCAAACTGAGATAAAACAGGGCACATAGTAAATATACCATTACTGCAGAGACTGTGCAGTCAGGGGATTAGGATATATGACTCACCAGGGCACTGTACTGTGCAGCTGATTTTTTGCATGGATGACCCTACACAGAAGGTTCCGCCGTTTAGAGGTGTTGGATTGGTGCAGGTCCTTGAACGTTTCTGCACCCCGCGGCCACAGTTAACACTACACGCTGACCACTCTAGCCAGGACGACCACCCTCCGTTCACTGGGAATGAGAAAAGAAACAGATATGTAATATCCACCTCAGCAATCCCATTAGCGCAAGAACATCATTACATGTGTACTTGTTGCTTGTACACATTGGAATGTTATAGGTTAAATCATTATACAAAGGAAATCAATCAGCCTACAAATTTATTAGTATCTAAAGTACCTCAGTGATGTCACTGGATAGTGGGAGTTCATGTATTAAGAAGTGAAAAGAGTGGAGAAGTGGACGAGTGGAAAAGTCACCCATAGTAACCAATCAGCTTTGAGGAAGCATTTATCAAGTACATTCTATAAAATTAAAACTAAGGTTGATTGGTTGCTTTGGGCAACTTTTCCACTGGTCGATACCACTCTTCATTGCTTGATACATCAACCCCGTAGTGGGAGATATATCACACCTGCCCAACAAGTAAAAGTGTTGGCCATAGCAACCAATCAGATTCTATATATATCACTTTATAGATTGTAATATTAGCTGTATTGTCCTCTTTGGATAATCCCCCCCCCCTTTCCCGTATAGTCTTTAGTCTAAACAACTCAACACTGTAAACAGCGTATTTATGTTTATACTGTAGGTACGCAATGAAATGCTCTATATGCATAATCACCTGTAAAAAGTAAATGTTTGCAGTGGATTAAATTATAAAAAAGTGCCCTAATTCACCATTCATCCTTTTTGCGCCATGTGGCATGGGATGCGTGGCTTGATTAAGATGTTCCACCTGTGTTGCACCTAATGTGGCTTATAGTGTCCCCAGTGATTAGGATTAGGATTTTTGTCCCAAAGGAGATGGTATAAAGTTGCAGATTAAGCACAATGCTGCATGGCAGGGTCACTGGGTGCATGGTGCAGCTCAGTCGTATCAGTCCGCAGTCTTTTGCCTATTTACCTAGGTTTGCATACAAGTCACACACAGTTGCTGCATGCAATGCCAGAGCCAATGTCCAGAATACTTGTGTATTGTACTTTTCTGCATTAATGTGTGAGATGCATAGTACAGCTTAGTTGCAGAACCTGGTGTGATTTGAGGATAGGTGTATGTGGACACGTCTGTAAGACTAAAACCCTATTAAGTTAATATGTTTTACAATCACAGATTTGTCAAAGTCAAAAAATATTGCAGAACACACATAACGTACGAACTACACACAGATGGCCTCCGCGCGTGTACTTGTTCTGCTGTGCGTGCACATGTTCGCAATTTGCGTATGGTCGCTCCCGCGGTCGTGCGCATCAGTGCGTGGTATGGGTATTTATGGTAGAGTTTGTGAACGCATGGAGAGCTATCAAAACACATTACATATTTAATCCAAATAGTGCACAATGTACACATAGTCCCCCTGCACCACACCAGAAAATAACAACAGTTTAAATGGTTTCAGAACAAGGGGATTCACCTTTACAGAATAGGAGGGGACAGAACAAGGTCATAAGGTGGTGTTTGGTATCCAGCTGTAGGGTATTTTAAGGGTAACATTCTGGTGTTGGTTTGAGGAAGATCGCATGTTCCTGCGGATAGTTATGTGCAGAAGCAGAATATAGATATAAACTGTATTTACTGTACATTATGTATGCGGCGGGAATCCAGAGGAGACCACCCACAAGAGCAGTTAGAACAGACATCGCCCACCAATTCAAATCGACCTGTGACCTCTCCTGTACTGTAAAAGTGCATTCCTGTGTCCAATGGACAAAGGGATTACAGTATGCATTGTATTGCTTTTGGAAGAATTGTATAAATAAAGCCTACTGCAGCCTGGTCTGGCACAAGACTCACAACGTTATCTATTAAATTACGGAGGACCAGACCGGGAAGCGCACGCGAATATACTCACGTATGTACCATTGACTGTAGCCATTATTCTGTCATATTGTCTTATATTGTAGTGTATATATTGTAACCCCCTTTTAGCAATATTACGCTGTGGTGTCGGAACCCAGTGATTTAACTGCAAATCGGTGTTGTGTCTTCCTTTCCCCGCTATGGTTTAAAAGTGTATTAGTAACGCATTGCATTGCTGTATAAGGTTTAAAGTGTATTCATTGGGTGTGTACGCGCTGCGGGTGCATTGTACCGTCAGCGCGGCGTTTGTACACAGAGTCCGTACATCGTACGGGACTCTGGCCCTCATTCCGAGTTGTTCGCTCGTTAGTGGTTTTCGCAACGGAGCGATTTGTCGCAAACTGCACATGCGCAATGTTCGCAGTGCGTCTGCGCCAAGTAAATTTTCCAAAAAGTTAGGTATTTTACTCACGGCTTAACGAAGAAATGTCTTCGTTCTGGTGATCGGAGTGTGATTGACAGGAAGTGGGTGTTTCTGGGCGGAAACTGGCCGTTTTATGGGTGTGCGCGGAAAAACGCTGCCGTTTCTGGAAAAACCACGGGAGTGGCTGGAGAAATGGGGGTGTGACTGGGCAAACACTGTGTGTGTTTGTGACGTCAAACCAGGGACGAAACTGACTGAACTGATCGCAAGTCCCGAGCTACTCAGAAACGGCAAAGAAATTTCTATTCGCAATTATGCGAATCTTTCGTTCGCAATTCTGCAAAGCTAAGATTCACTCCCAGTAGGCGGCGGCTTAGCATGTGCAAAGCTGCTAAAAGCAGCTAGCGAGCGAACAACTCGGAATGAGGGCCTCTGTACGCTAATAGCGCAAAAAGTACGTAGCGTGTGTACCAAGTATAGCGGCCGCAGCGGCTAAAGGTTTAAAGTGTGTTTAGAGTGTAAAGAAGGTATAGCTTTTCATTCCTGTATATAAATCGACATTATCAATTGAGGGCATCGTCCGGTTTTCCACATATCCACAGCCTAACAGGTCACAGCAGACTTATCCTATCAGCAAAAGGGTGGACAGGTATCCTACGTATCCTTTTCTTGGTCGGTGGATGCACTGAGAAACCCTACTTATTTGCTGATTAGATGACGTCTGCTCTGTATGATTTGTAGGGATGCTTGTAGAACTCTTAAGGTAAACAGAAAAAAAAGCTATTTAAAATCTGTGAATTTATTTTTGGCGCAAAATGCGTACACAACAAAAGCGTACACCCATACTCTTTGTACACCCGCTCACATTGTTGCCATAGGACTGATTGCTAGATTCATAATATAAATATTAAGGAAGTAAGTGTAAAACACAAACGCAGTCTGGCCTAGTTATAAAGGTTTATACAGAAAGAAACCGTGTGGCGTGTGAAGTGAGCGATTATAGTAAATATTGCTCACAGTTATAGAAATTGTGTGAGTTGTTTTATTGCGTCCGCACATTGGTACACGTGGTACGGAGCGTGAGGACAGCATACACAAAACGTGCACGTGGCGCAAGGACGCACACGTGGCATAGAGGTACGCACGGTGGCGTAATTACGCAAGCTTGCGTAGCGTTGTGTGCGCATAATAAAACCACACGATAGTTCGTTTAGTTTAAAGGTGGGACAATAGCCACGCTACAATAGCACAAGATTGCCCAGTTTCCAAAGTTTAGTATAAAACTCTTATTTACTGTATTGCCTCTGGGAGTAAAACTGCTTGTCTGAATGAATGATAATTTTCTGTACAGAAAAACCAAAGTGTATTTGAGTGAGCGAACGTAGGAGCGAGTGGAAATTTTAACCCCGGAATTCGGGATACCGTCGTGCGGTACATCAAGTGAGTGGAGACTTGGTGGCGTGAGGCGGCTGACTCACGTTAGTATAAGGTTTAAAACGCAAATCGTGAGGTGATTTGTAAAGGAGCGTGATAGTGCATTGTATTGCGAAGTATTGAAGTTAAAAGGTTTTTGGTATTACGCTCCAGACTGAAGGTCCCAGTTTGTACAACGACCCGTGATCGTACGGCAGATAGGTAACAAGTACCTATATGCTGTGCGATTGGGCCGCGCATTTGTGGATGCGATATATATAGCGCAACTGGATACCCCTTTACGTGCTTTGCGTAAAATCGCGGTACCATTAGCACTGTATAGAGCATACGCAAGTGTGATTTGTGTATAAGTGTATAGGGAGTTTTCGCTGGTCTCTCTCAGGATAATCTCCAACGGTGTATATTCACTGGAAATAGGTAAGTCACTCCTAAACACTTCCAGTGAATAGAAATCAGATAGGGACCTCACTGGATACGCGGTGGTCATTCTTGGAGTGAGTCGTGGTACCCGGCGGAGAAGGAGTGGGTGAAAGCGCTTTAAGAACTTTCACCGTCTATTCGTATTGTGCATTGGGGATTGCGTAATAGGAAAAAGTCAGCGATGGGATCCAATTGCACAAACGGTGGACGTTTAACCAGGGTTCAGGTTGAGGTGCAGCGGCCCAAGGGGTCTGCGAGGTTTGTTATGTGTGGTAAATATGGATCACACACTGAAGACTTTTTGTCTGAATGGGTACGTATGACTGACAAAGATAGGGTACCATTCCCTAAAGTGGGCAGTTTTGAACCAGAGGTATTGCAGAATTTAAGGATAAGGATATGTCTAATAAAATCCAGAAAACAAAGGATTAGACATACAGATTGTTTAAATTTATGGCAGCAAGAGGGGGATATACAAAGAGAATTTGCTTGCGCAGCAGGTTCCAAACCTAGCAGGAAAATAATGGCGACCGCACCACCACCACCACCACCGTATATTGTGGGCGAGAAAGTGGCTACAGACAATGGCACA
Organism: Pseudophryne corroboree; assembly: GCF_028390025.1. Lineage (NCBI taxonomy): Eukaryota > Metazoa > Chordata > Amphibia > Anura > Myobatrachidae > Pseudophryne > Pseudophryne corroboree. The sequence goes on along the minus strand of NC_086449.1, from coordinate 176,861,337 downwards.
TTGGTACAAGATAAGAGCGTAATTGATAAATGTACTAATGCTAACCCTTGCGAGTTGTATCCCATTTTAAATTTTCCCCAGGACTGCGAGCAGGAAGATGAGCCCAGCATGATATCGGCACTCTCTCTAGCAGCCACCATACAAGACACTCAGGTGGGCACGGCCCAACCAACAAGAGCAGTAGTCAGGCCCCCTAGCAGAGGGATAAGTGAGGTCGTGTCCACAGGTAAGTACGGTACCGTACATTATGCAGAAACCATAGCACCCCACATTGTAGAATCAAACCAGAATGATGTAATTGAATTAAATCCTGTCAGGGTGATTGCAGTCCCCAATGGGAAGACTGACGCTCAGGGAGTAACTCCCGTCAGGAACATTGCCATGCATTGTCCCTGGTCCCGGACAGAATTAAGGTCAATTATGTCAGAATTTCCTGATCCCAGAAAAGATCTAGTCGCATGCCAGAGGTTCATTAAAGAGTTAGGTAACGCCACCGAACCCACAAACAAAGATTGGCGAACAGTGCTACGGCTATGTTTAGGAGTACACTCAGGAGAATGTGCGGCAAATAAATCTGCAATTAGGAGTATATTTCCCTACTGTTGTCAAATGGAATAAAATCTTTTCCATAAGACAAAAAGAAGGTGAAATGGCATCTGAATATTTCCATCGAGCACTGCAGGAAATGGCTAGATACACTGGGGTTGAGGATATTAAGGACAATGCACATCACAGGCAGGTAGCCGTTTCTGTATTAATGGACGGGTTGAAGGACACACTGAGGACAAGGGTACAGACCTCTCTACCAAACTGGAGAGGTATCTCAGTGGCTGCATTGAGAGAGTCCGCTGTCGAGCATGATAGGAACATCGTTAAACACAGGGAGTTACAGGGGGAAACTGATGACTGTAAGTATAGGTGCACTTACCACAAAGCGACATCAGCCGAAACCCCAGACCCCTGATGGTTAGTCACGTGAAGCAACATGCTATAATTGTCACAAGGTAGGACACTACTCAAGGGAATGTAGGAATAAAGGTTCACATAATGTATACCGACCCCCTAGACCAGGATATGAACCACACTACAATACACATAATTGGGATCAGGGACCGCATAGGAGAAGTTACGAGCCACATGCAGGGGAAACAAGGAGGTACCCACCTAGGAGGGACTGGCAGACCTCTGAAAATTCTCAGCTACCCCCCTCACATATTGTAGCTGCCAGTGCGCTGTGGGAGGGTCTCACCACACAATAGGGGTTGGCCCACACCTGTAGTCTGCAGCCAGTGAAGTTGATTGCTAGCCTTGGTAGTGAACCCAAGGTCACAGTTGATGTAGCTGGTATACCATTACCTTTTCTTGTAGAGACAGGGGCGGCCAGGTCAGTGTTAAATTCGACTGTAGGTATAAAAACCACGGGTAAAACAATTGCGGCAATGGGAGTAACAGGAACAGTGCAACACTACCCTTTGAGTAGACCTGCAGAGATTACGATAGGGCCCTTGCAAACCAAGCATTCTTTTTTGCTGGCTGCAGCGGCTCCGACTAACCTGCTTGGAAGAGATTTATTGTGTAAAATGCGGTGTGTCATATACTGTACTCCTGAGGGTGTCTTCTTGGATATACCTGAGAATCACGTTCAGGAAGTACAATATATATTAGACACCCCTCAAAGGCTAATGTCGCATTATGCTGTTATAGACAAGTGTCCAGCAAAGGTAGAGGAAATTATCTCACAAATACCAGGTTCCCTTTGGACCAAAGATGGACTGGATTGATGGCGAATGTAGCTCCGGTAGTAGTGCAAGTAAAAGACGGTAGGATAGCTCCAAAAATCCCCCAGTATCCTCTGAAGCCAGAGGTAGAATTAGGAGTGTACCCCGTCATAGAGCGGTTGCTACAACAGGTCATACTAGTCAGGACGTCCAGCACGGCCAATAGTCCCATCTTCCCTGTGAAAAAGAGTAGGGGGAGGGGTTACAGGCTAGTGCAGGATCTTAGGGGGATAAACAAGATAGTTGAGAGCCAATTCCCCGTAGTGCCCAATCCAGCTGTCATCCTCATGCAAATTCCCCCTACTGCAAAATTTTTCACTGTCATTGACCTCTGTTCTGCCTTCTTTTCTGTCCCTCTGCACCCTGACAGCCAATACCTCTTTGCATTTACATACAGGGGAGTACAGTACACCTGGACTCGCTCCCCCAAGGTTTCATTGACAGCCCAAGTATTTTCTCCCAGGCTTTGCATGACTGTTTACAATCCTTTCAACCTGAGAGTGGATCAGTGCTAATACAGTATGTCGATGACTTATTGTTGTGTTCTGATTCACTCGAATCATCCTTGAAAGACACGAAACAGCTTCTGTTTCATCTTTCCCATACAGGACACAAGGTTTCAAAGGATAAGTTGCAGTTGTGCCAGACCAGGGTAAAATATTTGGGACATTGCTTGACTCAAGGACTTAGACATCTCACCGGTGATAGAATACAGGCAATTCGCGACATGACTCTGCCACAAACCCAGCAACAGATCCGCACTTTCCTTGGAATGTGTGGGTACTGCCGAAACTGGATCCCAGGGTTCTCCATGCTGGCTTTACCTTTGCAAGAAATGGTCTCTTCGAATAAACCAGATCGGATCTCGCACACAGATGAGTCCGAACTGGCATTTGAGAGACTCAAACAGTGCCTATCACAGGCACCTGAATTAGGTATGCCAGATTATGGGAAGCCCTTTGAATTATACGGTATAGAAAGTGCAGGGTGCGCGGCAGGTGTCTTATCCCAGAGACATGGTGATGCCAGCAGGCCGGTAGCTTACTACAGTGCACAGTTGGACACCATAGAGCGGTCTCTCCCCACATGCTTGCGAAGTGTTGCAGCGATAGCTTTGCTAATAAGTAAAAGCGAAGACATAGTGTTAGGACACAACCTGACCATCCATACACCTCATGCAGTATCAGCCTTACTAAACTCCGCCCAAACCAGACATGTCTCATCGGCACGGTTTTCAAAATGGGAATTATCACTGATGTCCTCTGTAAATATCACCATTAAGAGATGCAGCGCACTAAATCCTGCAATTTACTTGCCAAGTGTGCCTGGACAGGCACAAAGGGTGGAGGATGAGAATGATGGTGAAGGAGGATTTAGTGCAGAGACTGATACGCATGATTGTATGGAATACCTGAATCAGACTTTCACTGCGAGACTTGACATCAGTGACAACCCACTGGAAGGCGTAGACTTTACCTTTTACACTGACGGTAGTTGCCACAGACAGACAGAATCGGGAGACTTGTGTACTGGATACGCAGTTGTAGATGACAGAGGTATCATAGAAGCTGAACCCCTGGGACCACTGCACAAGTTGCTGAGCTGGTCGCCCTGACCAGAGCGTGTGAATTGGCCAAGGGTAAGTCAGCTAATATATATACAGATTCTAGGTATGCCTTTGGAGTGGTGCATGATTTTGGGGCCCTATGGCGCCTCAGAAATTTCATGACGGCAGCTGGCACACCTGTAGCGCATGCGTCCCACATAAAAAGGCTTCTAACAGCGATACAAGAACCAGACAGAGTGGCTGTTATCAAGTGCAAAGCACACACTTACAACCAAGACCCAATTTCACTTGGTAACAGCCGGGCAGACGAAGCTGCTAAATCAGCAGCCAGCATCCCCATACAAACGAACATCACATCACTGATGACATTCAACACAATCAACACACAAAAATTAATTGAAATGCAAAATTTGTGTTCTCCACAGGAAAAGGCGGTCTGGAGGTCAAAGGGGTATGGTCAGGAGTCCTCAGGACTCTGGACAGGTGGACACGGTAAGCCAGTGGCCCCCAGAGCATATCTTTCAGGTCTAGCTGAGGCGGCACACGGTCTGACTCACCTAGGCATAGAGGGTATGTGTAAGCTGGTGAGAGCCTACTGGTGTGCGCCAGGATTCTCTTCTCATGCAGGTAAGAGAGCAATGACATGCCTTACTTGCTTGAGGAAGAATATTGGAAAGTCAATACCAACAGAGCCATCCCATATCCCTCCGACAGATGGACCTTTTCCGGTAATACAAATTGATTTCATACAGTTACCACCCTGTAGGAATTTAAAATATGTGTTAGTCTGTATTGATGTATTTTCCAATTGGGTAGAAGCGTTCCCTGCTGCCACAAATACTGCTACGTTCACTGCAAAGAAAATTGTGCAGGAATTTGCGTGTAGATATGGTATCCCTAGAATAATTGAAAGCGATAGGGGTACCCATTTTACAGGTGAAGTCTTTCAGGTTATGTGCAAACTAATGGGAATTAATAGCAAGCTGCATACTCCGTACCGACCACAGGCGAGTGCGAAGGTGGAGAGAATGAACAGCACTATTAAGAACAAGCTGAGCAAAGTGATGGCTGAGACTGAATTGTTGTGGCCAGAAGCTTTGCCACTAGCATTGTACAGCATCAGAACCACTCCCAGGTCTCCCCTTAACCTATCACCCTTTGAGATACTTTTTGGTCGACAACCTTATGTAATGATAGACCCCCAGGATGATTTGAAATGCAATAATGAAGTGACTGTGAAATATTTGGTTGGGATGAGCCAGCAGCTGAGAAATCAAAATAGAAATCTAAAGCTGGTGATTCCTGACCTACCGAACAGTAATTGTCATGACATTGAACCTGGGGATTATGTAATGATTCAAAATTTTCTACGCTCAGGTTGCCTCATTGACAGGTGGGAAGGACCGTACCAAGTCTTGCTAACCAGCACGACAGCATTAAAGGTTGCCGAAAGAGAGACTTGGGTCCACTTGTCCCACTGTAAGAAGGTCGCTGACCCAGAGAGAACCCGTGACAAAGAGCAGAGTGTAGAGAACATCGTATCACTGGAGTGTCTGTTACGGGAAGGTTGAGAGGCAGGACTGTTGAGACGGCACCTGAGCGCGGAGAACAACAAGACCAGAGACGGTTGTCGCACCAGTTCTTCTTTTTCCACCTCCCACTACCCTCCTTCTCTTCTTCTCTTTCTCCCCCCTTCTTGTCTCCCTTCTCTTCCCTTAACAAGATGGATCTACCCCAAGAGACTGCGTTTCGGGTTTTTCTGTTAATCCTGTTGTTGACCAGGACAGTCTGTCTCGGTGAGGGTCCCAGAGAGGTCAAGCAAGGATCTGGAATGGGTTCTGATGGCGAGGATGGATTTGTAGAATCTCAGGAGCAACACATCACTCGAGCAAAGGCGGTTATCAGAAAGCGCTCTGGTAGTCAGGGAGCTCGGAGGCACTGTGAAGGGTTATTGTCTGAGGAAAAATGCATTTGTAGGAATTGTGAGAACATAGTCGAGGATGGGTGCATCCAGAGATGTCAGTCCAGCCTTAATATCGACATGGACCGTCATCCATTGAGTGATTACCACTCACTAGTGGGTAAGGTCTTAAACCAGACAGAATGCTGGGTGTGCTCACAAGTACCTCAAGGTCAGAGCAAGTCAGGATTAGTACCATACCCTTTAGCAATAGATGAGGTACTCGAATTACGGGGTAGGAGACCGGTGGACAAGAAATTCAATATTTCTAGGCCCCCTAGTTTGAAGCTCCACCAGTTTCATGTAGATAGATCCTTATTATGTTTCAATATTTCCAATTACCAAAAAACAGGAAATTGGGAAGTGACGTGGAATAACCAGACAATGACCTTTTCACACAGAGCTGATAGGATACCCATAGACTCTGAACTTGTACGCCAAATAGCCAACAGCGGAAGGTATTTTTGGTATAGGTATACTCGTGGAAGCAAGACCATGTGGGTTGGAAAAGTATCGCCAGGGTATTGTGCTCATATCATCCAGCCCGATACTTGTACTGAGCAGATGGGAGAACTAGGGATTGGGTTTTTCACGTGGAAAGTTTGTAATATGGTGATGTCATATTCTGTCCCCTATGTTCTCCCAGATGATGCCTATTTCATATGTGGGAGGAAGGCGTACAAGTGGCTTGCCCCGAGCTCAGAGGGATTGTGTTATATTGGGAGAGTACTGCCAGAGGTCATGACCATAACCCATGATAAGATGAGAGATGTTCACCGCAGTGCTCAGGCTCCTTATACTCATACTCACTATGAACACATCATCAAGAGACACCTCATAGATAGGACAGAGCACGCAGCCTCTGGTTTGATCCATGAATCCACCGGGATTCAATTCCTTCTCGCATTAGAGATCACCCTTACTACCAGAGGAATTATAAATTATAGGTATATCCATGCGCTAGCGAACTTAATAGATAATATCACTGAGATGTATGACGACACATTCAGGTATACGGGAAGGGAGTTACAAGCTTACAAGAAGGAATTGATCCAGCACAGGATGGTCCTTAATTATATCACAGCCGTGACGGGTGGGTACTGTGTCACTTTGGCAACTCAATATGGTGTAAATTGCTGTACGTATATTACAAACAGCACTGATGACCCAACCGAGATTATCGATCAAAAGATGGACGATATCTTGCAGTTGAAGTGGGAGTTCCGGAGGAGACACAACCTTACCCAGACGGCTGTGGGTAATGAGCTGACCGGCTGGGTCTCATGGTTGAACCCACGAAATTGGTTCTCAGGATTAGGAGAGTGGGCTCAAAATGTTATTATGAGTATAGGGAAGTTTCTCCTTTGTATCCTGGGAGTCGTCATAATTATTGGCTTGATATTTAGGTGTGTTCGAATTCTGAAGCGGCGAAAGCACGGCACAAAGTTGATGAGTCTAGGGAGCGAGGGCATTGTTATAGCAACAGATTTAATTTATGACCCATCCATAGAGACAGTGTTATGATAAGAATTGCAAATGAATTCCATGGCCTGTTTCTTTCACCCGTTTTTCTTTTGTCTCCCCCTCTGCCCAGATACACCCATCCGGAAAAGACATCAGCCCTACCCAAGAATGTTTATGTAAATGTTTATGTGAATGTATTTTAGATATGTGTCTTATCTTTATCTCTACAACCTCCAGTTAATAGCACACATAGTCGACAGGTGATATCTACATATACTAGCACTCACATATGTTCCCCCTCCATGTATCATCAACTAAATGTGCCCCCCATTTGTTGGAACAAGAAGCCGAAAATAGCTCGATAGTGTTTGTTGGCCCATTTACAGACCCTTGATACGGGATGAGGATTTAATGTATACTTCACAATACCTCGAAGCTTATTTAGAACATATATGGCACGATGATACATGCCCCGCAGACATGGATTCATACATGCATGCTTTTTACTATCCCACTAGGTCATACATTTCCTACCTACCACTCTCCCCCGCCCATCCAAAATTTCTGTAGATATTGTGTAGATATTTTTCTGTTTAGTGATTAGATAGTGGCAGTTATTGGTGACTGCCAAAGGGTGGACTGTCAAAGTCAAAAAATATTGCAGTACACACATCACGTACGAACTACACACAGATGGCCTCCGCGCGTGTACTTGTTCTGCTGTGCGTGCACATGTATGCAATTTGCGTATGGTCGCTCCCACGGTCGTGCGCATCAGTGCGTGGTATGGGTATTTACGGTAGAGTTTGTGAACGCATGGAGAGCTATCAAAACACATTATATATTTAATCCAAATAGTGCACAATGTACACATAGTCCCCCTGCACCACACCAGAAAATAACAACAGTTTAAATGGTTTCAGAACAAGGGGATTCACCTTTACAGAATAGGAGGGGACAGAACAAGGTCATAAGGTGGTGTTTGGTATCCAGCTGTAGGGTATTTTAAGGGTAACATTCCGGTGTTGGTTTGAGGAAGATTGCATGTTCCTGCGGATAGTTATGTGCAGAAGCAGAATATAGATATAAACTGTATTTACTGTACATTATGTATGCGGCGGGAATCCAGAGGAGACCACCCACAAGAGCAGTTAGATCAGACATCGCCCACCAATTCAAATCGACCTGTGACCTCTCCTGTACTGTAAAAGTGCATTCCTGTGTCCAATGGACAAAGGGATTACAGTAGCCATTGTATTGCTTTTGGAAGAATTGTGTAAATGAAGCCTGCTGCAGCCTGGTCTGGCACAAGACTCACAACGTTATCTATTAGATTACGGAGGACCGGACTGGGAAGCGCACGCGAATATACTCACGTATGTACCATTGACTGTAGCCATTATTCTGTTATATTGTCTTATATTGTATTGTTTATATTGTAACCCCCTTTCAGCAATATTATGCTGTGGTGTCGGAAACCCAGTGATTTAACTGCAAATCGGTGTTGTGTCTTCCTTTCCCCGCTATGGTTTAAAAGTGTATTAGTAACGCATTGCATTGCTGTATAAGGTTTAAAGCGTATTCATTGGGTGTGTACGCGCTGCGGGTGCATTGTACCGTCAGCGCGGCATTTGTACACAGAGTCCGTACATCGTACGGGACTCTGTAAGCTAATAGCGTAAAAAGTACGTAGCGTGTGTACCAAGTATAGCGGCCGCAGCGGCTAAAGGTTTAAAGTGTGTTTAGAGTGTATAGAAGAAGGTATAGCTTTTCATTCCTGTATATAAATCGACATTATCAGGTTGTAAAAAGAATTTATTCCAAAGCAATATTCTGGAGAAATTTCCTCTATTGATGGCTTTTACCCAACAAGGAGTCATTTAGATTCTCTGACTTCCCATTTTCCTTGACAGCTCTTTTCCACACAAGTATCCTGACATTTCTGCTACAAGAAACACACATATTTCAGCTGCAATCAATAGTTTCAGCCAGTGAACTTTTCATTTGGTCCTTCACGGCTGCGAGCATACGGCATACCGAGCACTGACTGACAGTGGTGACCTGTCGGGAATTCCGAGGTTGGCAGCTCAATACTGCAGGAGACCCTATGAACAAACTGAATCATTGTTATATCTACAGAAGCCGTCTACCTTCAGGGCATTGTGATAGTATAAATGGATTTCTAGAGTGTAAGCTCTTTTAACTCATCTAGATTTTGTCATTTATACTCATTGACCATATTATGCTCTTTCAGTCCACCTTTGGAGGAGGTTATTGCCCAGACACATATTTTTGCATTCATTCATCTGCTAGACTTGAGCTTTTCGGCTGTCTAAGAAAACAAAAACAGACAAATGTAACTATAGAACAGAATTCTGGGTAGACAGTTGCCTCCTTCAGGTGTACCTGCACATAGTAGATAGAGCCACTTTGCTGGGGAAACGCTACCTCTCCAGAAAAGTGCACTGAACCTCTATGTTTCTTATTTTGATGCCGCATTGTGTACTGTGATTACCATTTCCTTTCTCTTACTAACACTCCAATCTATATAGATGGATAGGATATTATTGACCTTTGTATCCAATGTTTCCTAAAGAAAATCAAAGCCTACCCCTGAAATCATTGCGTTAGGGCATATCTTGTATATATGTGGTGACTAAACTCAATTGAGGCTTATTTGTCCTGTGGCATGTAGATACAGTATACAGGGAGATGTACTAAGCAGTGATAAGAGTGGAGAAGGGAGCCAGTAGAGAAGTTGCCCATGGCAACCAATCAGCTGTTCTGTATACTTTTATAGAATGCAAATTTTAAATGTTACGTCAATGCTGATTGGTTGCCATGGTCACCTTCCCCACTGGCTCACTTCTCCACTGCTCTCACTACTTACTACATCTCCCCCTAGTTCCCTATCGCTTACTTACTAACAAATGTACAGTAACTCGTAACAACAAGTCAGACATTACTAATCAATTGTTGTGGGATACTCTGTATTGGTAGTGTTATTAAATCACCCTGATAGCATTTCTGAGTATTCCACAGTGGGATATTATCATGTTAATGGAGCTGCCTCTTAAGTAGCTACAGTATATTTTTCTAGGCAAAACAGATGTAAGAGAATAACTGATAATACCATGTATAGTGTAACTTTTAGTTTGACAGAATAATTAACTCAGTTCTTGTGTAACTTTTGTGATACTGTATATGTAGCCCAGGGTATCGCTGAAACATGTAGCCAAAAATGGATAATAATTTTTGTAAAAAAAAAAAAAAAAATTAAACGCACAGTATATAACAAGTAAGTTGCTTAAGGAAATGTGCACACTTTTACATATTCTCACCAATTACCTTTCTGTTTTAAATGTGAAAGGAAAGATTGAAATGTTTCTGAAGCAAAATATGCCTAGTGTGGAGATGATTGACAGTTTCCATTTAAATATAAAATGATCAGAGATGTCATTGGGACGAATGACGCACACCTGATGCAGACACCCCAGGACTGCTCTGCATGCAGCTGGTACACAGTGTGACGCAGGCACACCAAGTCTGCTGTGCACGCTGATGACACACACTAGTGTGATGCAGACACAGCTTGGCTGTAGCTGCAGAAAGGTGAGAGGGTAGTGTACGTGAATGCTGCAGTCCCTCAAGGCTTCGCACAGTGGGATACAGTGTAAATAATATTGATCATATGGAATTGTGGTTCGTGTATTTTTGGATCTCTCCTACCGCATGCTGGTTTCTATTACAAGTGAGCATCATGCATAACATTCTGGTAATTGTAGTAATTAATAGAATAACAGTATCTTACTTCTTGTTCCGTGGCTAATTCCCTACCTGCAAGTCACAGCGGTTCATTAACAGCAGTGCCTGGTTTAAAGGGGAAGTATAATAAGCACATGGCCATACAAATCTGAAAACCCGTTTCTATATTAGTGATAACCCTACACATATCCCTACTGCTCACATTGGTCCTCCATCGCTACTCGCCCAATCAACACTCTACTGGATTGGAAGTTATGATCTAATACAGGAATGTCCAAACTGCGGCCCTCCAGCTGTTGTGAAACTACATATCCCTGCATGCCCTGACACAGTTTTGCTGTCAGAGAATGCTAAAGCTGTGTCAGGGCATGCTGGGATGTGTAGTTTATCGACAGCTGGAGGGCCGCAGTTTGGACATGCCTGATCTAATAGATGGCTATACCCGACAATACTGGCCTTAAATGGCTTCACGAATTTTCTAGGGCAAGAAGTCAGCCTCATTGCTTGATGATGTAAATGAAAATGAACTCTTTAAGAACATGAAAGATTTGAGCTACAGAACGACTTCCTGTCATGACTAGAATCACGCTTGTACCAATGCTAAGAATGGATTTCTGGCCTTAGCGGTCTTTCCTCCACAAGTAAGATATAGACTATATTTGCTGCTATGTATTTTATGCTAGATCGCTAATATGAGCATCATTTTAGGAGCATTCAAATCTAGACGCCACTGCTCTTAGTTACAGGCAATGATACAACTGTATTTGGCACCCTGCAGCCTTCCTGAAGCATCCTTACAGCGGTCTAGGCACTCAACTTCTCACTGGTCCAGGTGCCCTCTGACCCCTGACATGACATGTTTGTGGGTGTGGCTTGCACAGGGTGACTTTTCTATAAGGTCCTGTGAAACAATAGATCAGTAGTATGGTTCTTTTGATAAGTGTTTAATTTCTAGTATAGAGGTGCCATGAAATCGGATGCTTTATTGTACATAAGCATATTGGAACTTAGGGGTCTATTTACTAAGCCTTGGATGGAAATTGCGTGGACGGAGATAAAGTACCAGCCAATCAGCTCCTTTCATTTTTCAAACCCAGCCTGTAACATGGGAGCCTGGAGCTGATTGGCTGGTACTTTATCTCCGTCCACTTTATCTCCATCCAAGGCTTAGTAAATAGACCCCTTAATATATTGATGCAAATTTTGTTCCTGATACCGAGTTAGACAGAAATTCAGTGTTTACTGCTCCCAAATTGCATGGATGGAAATTATGTAATTATGTATGCAAGGTTGTACGGATCTTGCAATGCAACCACACTTGTATCCCTATATGTATCTTTGGTTAGCTATGACTAACCATCATCACTATAATCCTAATGTAAACAGGTATGCTTACAGACATCCAGAGCTGGATTAAGGCTTTAAGGTGCCAGGACACTTCATATACAGTAGGAGGGCCCCTGTGCTCTAAAATATACAGTGTTAGTCTGAGAATATGTTGTTACCAGGGCTGGTTTCTCAGAGCTCTAGGCAAAGATTCAGCATACTGTCTGTATATGCCACCTGCTCACAGCCATTTCTCTAACATGCCCCCTGCTGCCCACAGCCTTTACTCCCACAGCTTTCTGCTGACATACTTCTTAGCCACTAGACTGTCTGCCACTCACATGCCTCTCTGCACACCTGATCTTCATTCACATGCCACACCTGCGCACCAACCTGTTACTCATATGCCTCTCTGCCCACCAACCTATAACTTACTGTACATGCTCCTCTGCCTACTAGTTTTACCCTCGAATGCCAATTCCTGTCCATCAATGTTCCCCAGAATGGCCCTTAGACGTACCTGAAACCCTGCCCTGTATATTATGTTACTGTTAAAGTGCGTGACAGAGAAGCTGACACATGGCTGCTCTTACAGCTCTGCACATGTCGGATGGCTGTTTAAGCACTAGCATGATGCAGAGATCTTCCTATGGGGAGAAGGGGGGGGGGGGGGGGGGGGGGGGGAGGTGGTCAAACAATTCAAATAGCACATTTCCCAAGGAAGTTGAACAAGTGGATGGGAGTTAAAGATATCAGCTTGATTGGCTGTACAGGGTGAGGGATTGGTTGTACAGGATGAGGGAAAGTAAAGGGTAGGCCATATGGAACATCTAAAAATGGGGCGGGGGAGCCATCTGAGGTGGCAGAGGGCAGTCTGCACACCTTTTGCATGGTTGCAATAACCTTTACTACCTCAGTCTGCAATCCCACTTTTTTGTTTTATTTTTGGAGAGCGCGTAGGTAATAAATTCCTGGGTCTGGCCGTAGTTCTGTCAGTATGCCCCCACTGAGCTTTGTCTATGTAATATAGACCAGCTAAACCTCTTCAGTTCTAAGTGTGGATGCAATCAAAATACATATGACTCACCTGTACTTGAGTACACTCAGTGCTGGCGCAAGCTACAGATATGTCCTCATACATCTTTGCTGCAGTCACGCCAAACAGCCCCTCTTGGTACGCCAGGTCACGTGAGAATCTTCTAGCATCAGGCATCTTTTTTTTTGTGGCCAAAATGTGGTGTGGATGCAGGAGGACACTGATAATTTTATATATGACACTTGTATATCTATGTGCAACTTAGGGGTCTATTTACTATGCCCTGGAGAGAGATAAAGTGGATGGAGATAAAGTACCAACCAACCAGCTCCTGTCATTATACACAGCCTGTGACATGGAGCTGATTGGCTGGTATTTTATCTCCATCCACTTTATCTCTCTCCAGGGCTTAGTAAATAGACCCTCAAGTCTCTGAATCTGTATACAAAGTGCTACAATGTAGCAGCAGCAACATTTTTTTCCAAAACAAGTTCTGTTCTGCTCCGTATACAGGGGGTCATTCCGAGTTGTTCGCTCGCTAGCAGCTTTTAGCAGCATTGCACACGCTAGGCTGCCGCCCTCTGGAAGTGTATCTTAGCTTAGCAGAATAGCGAACGAAAGATTAGCAGAATTGTGAATAGAAAATTCTTAGCAGTTTCTGAGTAGCTCTAGACCTACTCACAGATTGCGATCAGCTCAGGCCGTTTCGTTCCTGGTTTGACGTCACAAACACGCCCTGCGTTCGGCCAGCCACTCCCCCGTTTCTCCAGACACTCCCGCGTTTTATACTGGCACGCCTGCGTTTTTCCGCACACTCCTAGAAAACGGGCAGTTTCCGCCCACAAACACCCACTTCCTGTCAATCACACTCCGATCACTTCAACGATGGAAATTCTTTGTTCGGACGTGAGTAAATCTACTAAGTTTTGTGCTAAAATACTTAGCACATGCGCACTACGTACCATGCGCATGCGCATTTTTGCCTTAATCGCTCCGTTGCGAAAATCGGCAACTCGGAATGACCCCCACAGACTCAGTCACACACAAAATACAAGTGTCATATATCAAATTAATCAGCACTGTCTTCTGTTGAGTTGCACGGGACCCAGCAGCTCACTCACGCCAGGCATCTCACACTGCATGTCGTATTGAGGCTAAATGCATGATCACAAATCTGTACAAGTGTGTGTTCAGATTGGCCCTATTTAGTTACTTCTATGTGTTTACATAAATTTACCAGTCACATTTCAAAGAAAATGACCAATGTTTATCATTGATGTTCTATTCTAATATCTATTCATCTCTATCAAATCATACTCCACATAAAATGCATAACAGCATAATAACTTATTCATTTACATCTTAAAACATTGCTAATAATAAGGCAATGTAACTGAAACACTCACCATATACAATCACTGTGGCTGATGTGCTCCGCCTTTTAGCGACAATATTAGACGCCATACATGTGTAGTTTCCGGAATCAGACAGACGGGCGTGCCGTATGATAAGATTATGATCTGCTCTTGTGTCAATATTTTCATCTTGCTGGGCGTCAATTGGTTCTTCATTTTTAAGCCATTCAACCTGAAAGGAAGAGTCATATATTTAAGAAACAATGAGCTATCAACAGTATAGATCAAAGCAACTTCACTTAATGATAAATTAGGGATGTGGGGCGATAAAATGAATTAAAGTTGTATTAAAAATACAGTTAAGAAATAGTACTGTCCAGTAATCTAGAAATAGTAAAAGCCCACTGCGATACGCCTATCGGACCTTCCTTCTGGGGGATACCATTTTGTGCAAAGGGATCCCCACTGCACCTAAATCCCCCCTGATTTGGCATCAGTTTTGGTATCACAGCCCTTACTATAGGGTACGTATTCTTTTTCCGGCACTCTCATTGGGTGTTCCCTGGTTATTCCCTGCACTGCAGTCTGCATCAGGTATTTAGAAGCCGGGTGTGTATCCGGACTCTAGGTCGACACCCATTAGGTCAACGCCCATTGGTTGACAGTAAGTCAACACAGGAAATAGGTCGACACGGACATTAGTTCGACGTGAATAAGGTTGACATGGAAAAAGGTTGACATGAGTTTTTTTGGTGTTGTTTTCTTCGTAAAGTGACCCTGAGTCCCATACCCACTGAGAGAACCCTAAAAGTAGATGCAGCTATTTCTTCCTCACTGTGCCATTGTCCAGTTACTCTCATCCTCTATTCACTGCACTACACATAGGGGGTAATTCCAAGTTGATCGCAGCAGGACATTTTTTAGCAGTTGGGCAAAACCATGTGCACTGCAGGGGGGACAGATATAACATGTGCAGAGAGAGTTAGATTTGGGTGGGGTGTGTTCAAACTGAAATCTAAATTGCAGTGTAAAAATAAAGCAGCCAGTATTTACCCTGCACAGAAACAAAATAACCCACCCAAATCTAACTCTCTGCACATGTTATATCTGCCCCCCCTGCAGTGCACATGGTTTTGCCCAACTGCTAAAAAGTTTCCTGCATCGATCAACTCAGAATAACCCCCATAGGGGACAGCAGATATTTAGGCAAATAAGTACACAGGCTCATTTACTCTTAGTACTACAATGAAATAAGCTATTAACCTGAACTCATTCTATTATATATTAAAGATAATATTAGTGTGCTATTACTCATTGGCTCATGGTGCATTTTTAATCTGATTGTTTTTCTCTCTATGGGGCGTATCCAATTACCCACGGTAAAACATCGAAAGCCAAAAAAAACTCAGATGTTTTTAGTGATTTTTCGCCAATATTTTTTTTATCTGATTTGGATCGCCTGTAAAAAAAAAAAAAAATCTCACATAACCACACAGGTTCAGTGAAACCTCTATGTTTTTGCCAGCTGCAGCCCCCTTTTCGCAGGAAAACGGGGCTTCTTTCAGGGATTTGGTTTCACCTGCTAACTGGACAGCCCCCAGCGAAGCAACTGCCCATGGTAATTTGATAACCCCATATGGGTTTTTTTGTTATCACCTGCACATTTTGTTTTACACGTTTTCTTCAATATACAGTAAGTCACTTATTTTACACATCACTTGACATTACCTCTCCTTTCTCTTACTACTTTTATTGATCATTTCAGGAGTAATGCTTAATGTGATGCACACACTGGGTTAATTATTGACCCCTATTTCTATTTTTTCTTAATATTACATGTACAGTATATAGGTGGTCATTCCGAGTTGATCGCTCGCTAGCAGTTTTTAGCAGCCATGCAAACGCTATGCCGCCTCCCACTGGGAGTGTATTTTAGCTTAGCAGAAGTGTGAACGAATGGATCGCAGAGCGGCTACAAAGTTTTTTTGTGCAGTGTCAGAGTAGCTCAAAACCTACTCAGCGCTTGCGATCACTTTAGACTGTTCAGTTCCTGTTTTGACATCACAAACCCACCCAGCGTTCGCACAGCCACGCCTGTGTTTTTCCTGGCACGCCTGCGTTATTCCGAACACTCCCTGAAAACGGTCAGTTGACACCCAGAAACGACCACTTCATGTCAATCACACTGTGGCCACCAGTGCGACTGAATCGCTTCGCTAGACCCTGTGCAAAACGACATAATTTGTTGTGCTCGTACGACGCGCATGCGCATTGCGCTGCATACGCATGCTCAGAACAGCCATTTTTTAGCCTGATCGCTGCACTGCGAACAAATGCAGCTAGGGATCACCTCGGAATGACCACCATAGGCTGTTCTCTGTGCACTTATTGAATATTTCTATTACTATACTAGCTGGAGTACCCGGCGTTGCCCGGGATTTTAAGAATGTCTGTTTACAAAAATAAATGTAAATATTAAACACACAGTATAAATAACATTGTAGCTAGCTGAATACCCGTGCTTTGCTACGGATGAGGATGGTAAATTAGAATGATAGTTGTTAGTTAATTTACGTTGATTGGAGATCTAGTATATAAGCATATCTTGCTTCCCTGATGCACTGTGTGTAGTGGCCGGACCCCTTTTTGGTCCCCCGAGGGACCCTGCTCTTTCCACTATACAACTCTCAGTCTGTGGCTTCCTGCTGCCTCCATTCCCTTCCTCACATCATGTCAGTGCCCCTGTGAAATTATTGATTTTTTTACAGTTTCTTATATAGCGCGGCACATTATGTATCTCCTGATATACTCTGTGCTGCTGGGGGACCGTGCTGCTTCCACTATATAACTCTCAGTGTGTGGGCTTGTGCTACCTGCATTCCCCTCCTCACATCATGTCACTGCCCCTGTCACATGCAGCCCTGTCATCACTGACATATCATGCATGTCCTGATATTGTGTGTGCTGCTGGCCCACCCCTAGGGGTGCTAGTGGTGTGTTATCCCCACAGTGTTTTTTCCCAGAGTGTAAGTTATATGTGTCGCAAGTTTGATGTAAATTGCTGCAGGCATTACAGAGTTATGCTGTCTGTTGAAAAACTCTATGCTGCTGCCTCACCACTAGGGGTGTCTTTCCCCCACAGTGTTTGTTTCCAGATTGTAAGGCATAAGTGTACCAATTTTTGAGTACATTGCTCCAGCAATTCCTGTATGTATTATATCGTTTGTCCAGGAGTTCAAGGGAAATTGTTGATGACATTGCGTCATTTGCACATCGTCTGATGTGTACCCAGCTTTAGGGGTATATGCAATTCACGGCGAATCGCGGCAATTTTTCGCCGTTTTTTTTTCCGACTCAATTCGCCAGGTGAATTCCGGCAGGTGCCTGCCGGAATTCACCATATTCAATGAAAAACGGATTCGCCAGAATCGCGGGCGAAAATCGGCCGATTTGGCGGATTTTGCCGCGATTTTAAAAAACGGTAAAAAACGGGAAAAACCCGGAAAAAAAAATGGCGTGGGGTCCCCCCTCCAAAGCATAACCAGCCTCGGGCTCTTCGAGCTGGTCCTGGTTCTAAAAATGCAGGGGAAAAATTGGGCAGGGATCCCCCGTATTTTTAAAACCAGCACCGGGCTCTGCGCCTGGTGCTGGTGCCAAAAATACGGGGGACAAAAAGAGTAGGGGTCCCCCGTATTTTTAACACCAGCATCGGGCTCCACTAGCTGGACAGATAATGCCACAGCCGGGGGTCACTTTTATGCCGTGCCCTGCGGCCGTGGCATTAACTACCCAACTAGTCACCCCTGTCCGGGGTACCCTGGGGGAGTGGGGACCCCTACAATCAAGGGGTCCCCCCCCCCCAGCCACCCAAGGGCCAGGGGTGAAGCCCGAGGCTGTCCCCCCCCCATCCAATGGGCTGCGGATGGGGGGGCTGATAGCCTTTTGTGATAATAAAAAGATATTGTTTTTTCCATTAGTACTACAAGTCCCAGCAAGCCTCCCCCGCAAGCTGGTACTTGGAGAACCACAAGTACCAGCATGCGGGAGAAAAACGGGCCCGCTGGTACCTGTAGTACTACTGGGAAAAAAATACCCAAATAAAAACAGGACACACACACCGTGAAAGTAAAACTTTATTTCATACGCCGACACACACATACTTACCTATGTTGACACGCCGACTGCCACGGTCTCCGACGATCCGAGGTACCTGTGAAAAAATTATACTCACCTTCCAGCGTCCAGAGGTACATCCAGGTCCAGAGATAATCCACGTACTTGGCAAAACAAAAAAACGAACAACGATCCATACCGGACTAGAAAGGGGTCCAATGCTTTCACATCAGACCCCTTTCTCCCGAATGCCGGGACATCACGTGACTCCTGTCACTGAAGTCCCTTCAGCCAATCAGGAAGCGCTACTTCCGTGGCGCTCATCTGATTGGCTGTGCGCTGTCTGTGATGTGACAGCGCATCGCAAAGCCGCTCCATTACTTTCAATGGTGGGAACTTAGCGGCTAGCGGGGGGGTCACCCGCCGGTCAGCCGCTGACCGGCGGGTGACCTCACCGCTAGCCGCTAAGTTCCCACCATTGAATATAATGGACTGGGCTGTGCGATGCGCTGTCTGCTCAGACGCACAGAGCCAATCAGATGAGCGCAACGAAGTTGCGCTTCCTGATTGGCTATAGAGACCTTTCTGTGACAGCTGTCACTGACAGGTCTCTCTGCATTCGGGGATAGGGGTCCCATGTGTCAGCATGGGACCCCTTTCAGTCCGGCATGGAGCGGGTGTTCGGTTTGTTTTTTTTCTCCAAGTACGTGGATTTATCTCTGGAGCCTGGTTGAGGTGAGTATATTGATCTTTTATTTTCAGGTACCCCTGGATTCTACATGGAGAAGAGGACCGATGTCGGCGTGTGAACATAGGTAAGTATGTGTGTGTCGACGTATGAAATAAAGTTTTACTTTCACGGTGTGTGTGTCCTGTTTTTATTTGGGTATTTTTTTTTCCAGTAGTACTACAGGTACCAGCGGGCCCGTTTTTCTCCCGCATGCTGGTACTTGTGGTTCTCCAAGTACCAGCTTGCGGAGGAGGCTTGCTGGGACTTGTAGTACTGCTGGAAAAAACAATATTCTTTTCATGATCACAAAAGGCTATCAGCCCCCCCATCCGCAGCCCATTGGATGGGGGGGGACAGCCTCGGGCTTCACCCCTGGCCCTTGGGTGGCTGGGGGGGGGACCCCTTGATTGAAGGGGTCCCCACTCCCCCAGGGTACCCCGGCCAGGGGTGACTAGTTGGATATTTAATGCCACGGCCGCAGGGCACGGCATAAAAGTGACCCCCGGCTGTGGCATTATCTGTCCAGCTAGTGGAGCCCGATGCTGGTGTTAAAAATACGGGGGACCCCTACGCTTTTTGTCCCCCGTATTTTTGGCACCAGCACCAGGCGCAGAGCCCGGTGCTGGTTTTAAAAATACGGGGGATCCCCTGTCAATTTTTCCCCCGCATTTTTAGAACCAGGACCAGCTCGAAGAGCCCGAGGCTGGTTATGCTTTGGAGGGGGGACCCCACGCCATTTTTTTTTATGATTTCACCGTTCCAGCATAAAAATAAAATAAAATAAAAAATAATATTTTAAAAAATATATAAATAATATTTGTGCCTCCAAAAAAAAAAAAAAAAGTACCTAATCCCTTCTAATATAAATAGATCTGCTATTCCCAAAAAAAAAAACATGTTTAAATTTTTTTTATTTGTTTTCACCCTCCAAAGTGTGGCGGATTGAAAATGACGAATTTGCTGTCTAAAAGCACTGCTGTCGAATTTCCAAACTTGAATTGAATATGCTTTGGTCGAATTGCAGCACTTGTATCATTGCAGAAAAGTCGAATTTGCAAAAATTCGAATTTCAAAAAGTCGAATTTTGAAAGTCCGTTTTTTGGTCGGAAAGCACTGAATTGCATAGGCGATTTTTTTTTTTTGGTCGAAAATGACCCGAAATTCGACAATTTCGGGAATTCGACCGCAATTGCATATACCCCTTAGACAGATGTCCGATTTTCTCACAGATGATCTGATGCTATATGTCTCCGCAAACAGCAACGGATCACAGAAGCCAGCAGGAGGCATCTATTAATTCAAGACACATTCTGTGGCATTTGTAGATTTTCGCACAGCAACTGCGTCCAAAGACGTGAAGTCGATCCACCTATCCATCTCTAATTCTGCCCCTTAAAGTCCATTTTGTGGGAATGACAATATGATGATCAGTTTCTATATCTGTCATCAAGGTTTGCAATTCTTAGAACTCAAAGGCCTTGTTTCAATATCATGCACTGAGGCAACATTTTTAAAGTGAGATGTTTTCAATGGACAAGGAAAATACAGCACAGTATGTTCCACTAATTTTCCCAGCACAGTCACTAAGAGAACCAGTGGAAACGTGTGAGATACTGTAAATGATCTCTATGATAGTGCAATTTTATTGTCCTGCTCCATCATTCAGCCAATCACATTAACATTCCTAACTCCGATTACTGTTATTTCCAAAGAGTTGTAAATATTAATTTAGAACATTTGTTCTGTGTTCTTGTTACTCAGGGGTGAAAGAAAACCCATTATTTGGACAGTGCAATCTGTGGACCTGACACTCTTGAAGGAAGAGATTTCATGAAGCGGAACCATAACTGACAGCTCTACTTCCCAAGAGCTATATTGCCGATGCAGGCCTCACTGCACAGGCCCTTGTAGTGGTCAAGCTTCTGATTACAATGCTGGGCCAAATCATTATAATTAAAATAGCTAAGGGAGACACCAGTTTTTACATTCTCGTCTGTGGCTAAACCTTCCAGGCATATTAATATGAAAACATCATAATGCCTGTAGTACATGCTTCAAAAATGTAAAGCGTACAATGCAGCCTCTGTAATGCTGAAAAGGATTCAGTTAATCTTGCACTATATTACTCTAGTAATCACACACTGCAATAGCATCTACCGATCATCTTTATAATCAGTTACATTTTGCAGCAGCGGTCTTGTACCCTTGCACGTAATCTTCCTCCAAGCAGGCGTATATACATCTAATTGGTCAACAGCAAGGGGCGCATTTTGTACATTGGTCACCCTTACATGCCACTGTCATGGCCTTTTAGCACAAAATTCGACTCAGTCGGCATCACTAGAGGAGCACAATAAGTTTTTGTTGCACATGCGCATTTAGAAAACTAATAATTGTTAGAGATGTGAGGGTTCGGATTTACCTGGATATCAGATTTATCCGGATCTCAAATCTGCGTCTTATTGGCTCTCGGATGTCACGTGGTTTGGATAGCCAAAAAGAAAAATCCGGATAAATCCAAACTTGCGCTAATTCTGGAATTAAGAACTGAGTGAATCCGAACCCACACATCTCAACTAATTGTGGGGTAAAAAGGTGCTAATTGAATTTTCATGTAACACTACATGAATACTGTAGTTTGCATATTACCAGCAGGGTTGGCAGCTACTATTTATGGATGGTGGTCATTAGGTGAACATGGTCATTAGGTCGACATGTACTAGGTCGACATGGAAAAATGTCGACATGCGTTTTTCACAATTTTAATTTTTTTTTTGACCTTTTTCATACTTAACGATACAATTGGGAATGGTAACCTGCCCGATGCATGGTGAGTTATGCGAGGGGTCACGGTGCACTAATTGGGGTTCTCCATCACTTTTATGAAGAAAACGACACCAAAAAAAGTAAAAAACTCATGTCGACCCTTTTTCCACGTCGACCTAGCACATGTCTACCTAATGACCATGTCGACCTAGTGACCATGTTGACCTAATGCATGTCGACCAAACGTGGTCAACCCAATGTATGTCGACCTAACTCATGTCGACCTAATGAACCACACCCACTATTTATCTGTTCCTAATCTAACTCACATTTGATTAAAAAAAAGCTGTAAAAGTATACTAGTGTAATGCAATACATAAATGGATATTAATTGGACATTTCAGTTTAACCCATTCATGCCACATTCAGCCACCCTCCTTTCTGCTGTATAGCAGCCGGTCAGCTTGGCAGTGCTTTTTTGAACACAGAGAAATATTTACATTTATGCAAAACTGCAGCAGTACTGTAGATAGTCTACATCAATTAGAAATGTGCATTAGCGCTGTTGCCGTTCTGCGGAACATATTTACAGATACCATTACAAAGAAACGAGAAAAATGTGCCCTTTCATTCTTTATCACACAAAAAAATACCAACAAAAGAAGACGACAGTGAAAGGTTCCCTTATTACTGCCATTTACACATGCTGTACATACATATTTGCTGTCTTGTTACTTTATTGCTACCGTGTTTCCTACTCTTTCAATATGTAACAATTTATTGTGTGATTGAGTTAAATACCTTTGTGCCCCCTTAACACTGTATCCTGAATGCACCAAGCAGCATTTTAGATTCACATTGCAGCCCTCTTGCTGACAGTCACATGAGCTGGCTGCGGAGATATTATTACGCACAGTAGTCATACTTTGCATGACACAATGGTTGCCATGTCATGGAGTGGTGCACACAATATTCATTCTTTCCCTATATTCAGTCGCTCCCTATAGGAGACATATTTGTAAATAGAAGCTAACTGTGCAGAAGAGAGATCTGTTTGTTAGTTTTATGTGTTTTTTGGATGTTGTCTTCTTTTCTTAACAGGAAAAGAAAATGTGAAAATGCATCCTTCAGAAGAGGAGAGCTATATAGAAAGCTACAGACTTATCACTGGTGTGTGTGGCAGTGAATGGGTGAGTGGATGTGAGTGGAGGGGAGTGCCCTCCTCACGAAACGGGCCACTCTCTCTGTGCCAATTCACTGAGTTGGAACATTGGAAGGATATGTAGTCACCATGGCCCTCATTCAAATGTAGTTGGTGGTGCTGGATCTGTCACAATGTACCGATTATCGGTAGTTTGAGCATGTTCAGGGCCCATTCTGCGCATGCACATATGGGTCCTGCGATGACAAATGCAGATTGGCATCAGACTGTCAGTGATTGACAGTCTGATGCTGTTTGAGGCAGGTAGTGGCCGGCGATTTCCTCCATTTCTCCAAACAGAGGCATGTCCCCGCCATTGCAGGGGAGGGATGAGGCCAGGATCCCCTTCAGAGCACGGTGATTTCCTGGCTTCTTGGAAGCTCCTGTGGGGTCTTTGGGTCACATAGTGGATGATGGTGTTGGAGATGATCCGATACTGCACCCTAGGACACAATTCAGATCAGTAATGCTGCAGGCGTGATGCCTCCAGCTGCATTACCAAATTAGTTGCTATCGCTGCAGTTTCTATGTGAGCACCAGCAATAGCTCCTCCAACCACATCTGAATGAAGGCACATGACTCAACGTCATTAGTGCTGTTGATACCTATAAAATATAAACTTTTTATTTATTAATCCTCTCCCTGATGTCACATCGAGATCATACTGTATATACATCAGTTTCTTTCAAGGTCATTAAGTTATACAACAGTGAAAACACAATCCAAATTCCTCCAGTAGTTTTTGTGTGATCAGGGTTGGACTGGCCCACAGGGGCACCGGGGAAAGCCCCGGTGGGCCATACTCCCTGGGCCCCACCTCCTCCCCAGGTTCCAGACTGTACACTTGAATTATACATTATACATATACTACCTTATAGTGCACAGGTCTATGGTGTATTTACTACAGTGCATTCCTATTATTAATCTGATACATTATCATGCATGCACTAGCAGTAGTTACTGTATATATTTATCAAGGGGCCCAGACCATGCACTCTCCAATGGTTAGGCAAACCAATCTGGTGGCTGGCCACACCCCTTTGAGGCTGGCTACACCCCTAAACATGGACCCCTACCATAGGATTCCCTCGGTGGGCCCTTCATGCCTCAGTCCGACACTGTGTGTGATGTTAAGCTTGCCGTGGACTGCTGACCAGCTGACATAGACGAGGTGAGGAGCACTGGCCATCTACCACTGTTTTGTAACACGAACAGATGAATATTATAGCTGTAGAAGGTAATATAATCTTCTTAACTTCTCTTTATTGGATACCTGTGTAAAATAATTAGCACTTTGCCGGAAAGGCTGTGAGTTCACGGAAAACAATCAAGCTTCAGTTAAAATTCACGTCTGTACTTGGGCTAGACAGAAAACCTGTCTGAAATTAAATGAAGGTCGGGTATTGTAACAGAGCTAATGTGTTACAGCGCACAATGTGGGATATAATACAAGGTGGCAAGTTGCTACTGAGTGTACAGTATTTTTACTGGTTAGAAAGTTTCTGATGATCACTTGCTCCAATCTAAATTTTAAATGACAAGATATTGACCCTTGCGGTGCTGAAAGATGAAACAGCTTTTATACATGGCAAGGAATGGATTAGTCACTCCTCTCCCTTTCTTATTTAAAAGGTTTGTAGCTTCCCTATAATTTTTGATTTGTGACAACTTAATATTAGCTTAATATTCTGCAGGCATAAAGCTAATGTTCCAAGAATCATTCTGTCGCATAGAGATAAAGAGTAAAGACTTTTAGAAATGAATGGGATGTGTATAAAATAAGGGGTCAACTAGCAGACAGGACCAGACATTAACGCCATAGTCTCTGAGAGCCGACAATGTCATACCTATCACAGCTGCCGGATCAGAAGACCTCTTTATCTTTCTCTGTTTTTTTTTAAATATTAGTGTCAATGGCCAGATTAAACAGTATTACAATAATGGATAGGATAGAACTGAAAATGCAGAGCAGACTGGCTCACCTTGCATCCCTGCTCGACGTGGTGATGAAAGGAAGGATCAACGCAAGGGTGTAATATGAAGGTGGGGGAATTATTTCCACCCGGAGGAGATACATTAGGCTATAATTTATCCCTGATGAAACTAGATTTTAGGGACACTACACTATAAGATGCTGATAGGCAGCAATATTGCTATGACTGATTTAACAGTGAATTGGAACTGTAGCAAGCATCCTAATCATGAATCCCTATGTTATTGTTACCCTCCTATTCACACACTACCATTTCCCCACACCAGTTATGATACTGAAGGGAGAGCCTTAATTTCCAGTGTTCCAGAAATGGGAGTGGCTCCATGATAATGGGCATGCCTGAGTGATTTGGGCATATGGGTGTAGTCTTTTCTCACAATGTTTTATTAGTAGCTTGGACAGGTATGCTATCAAGTAATAAAGTCCCAAATATTAGGTATGACACTTTAGAACCTTGTGATTTTGTTAAGTTAAACTGTATGGAGCAGCAACCCTTACGTCTCAAATGATTAAGACTTGAAGACTAGAATACTGGGGTGTGTGTGTGTGTGTGTGTGTGTGTGTGTGTGTGTGTGTGTGTGTGTGTGTGTGTGTGTGTGTGTGTGTATACAGTATGTATATATATATATATATATATATATATATTACCAAAGTCTCCTTAAAGAAGGAAACAGGCGGCATTCCGAGACTGCAGTCAAATCCCTTGTTCATGAAAGCAATTTAAGGATAAATTTGGTGGATTAATACTGAGGATGGCACCAGAGCATACACTGGAGTGCCGAAAGTCTCTATATATATATATATATATATATATATATATGAGCCACTAATCACCTTTCGCTGATCATGTTGATTGTTTAGTACTGGGACTCCACGGCAGGACCTTTAAAGGTGTCCTGTGGTATCTGGCACCAAGCAGCAGATACTTTAAGTCCTTGAAGTTGTGAGGTGGGGTCTCCATGGCTCAGACTTGTTTTGCCAGCACATACCACATATGCTCAGTCAGACTGAGATCTGGGAATTCGGAGGCCAAGTCAACACCTTGAACTCTTTGATATGTTCCTCAAATCAATCCTGAACAATTTTTGCAGTGTGGCCAGTGTCAGACTGGGGCATGAAGGGCCAACCAGGCCCATGTGTAGGGGTGTATCCAGCCTCCAGAGGTGGTTTGGCTAACCAATAGAGAGTGAATGGTTTGGGTCCCTTGATAAATATATATATATAGTAAATACCGCTAGTGATAATGCACCAAATTAATTACAGCAATACACTGTAGAGAGTACACCAAAGTCCTGTGCAGTATAAATTAACATATGTATAATGTATAGTTCAAGTGCACAGTCTGGAACCTGATCCCTAGAGGAATAGGTGGGTCCCCAGGCAGTGGGGCCCACCGGGGCTTTCCCCTGTGCCCCAGTGAGCCAGTCCAATCCTGAGTGTGGCAGGGTGCATTATCCTACTGACAACGGTCACTGTCATCAGGGAATACCATTGTCATGAAGCAGTCTACTTGGTCTGCAATATTTACAGTAGGTAGCTACTATGTGTAAAAGTAATGTCCACATAAATGCCAGTACACATGGTTTCCCAGCATCACACTGCCTTTGCCGGCTTGCCTTCTTCCAAAAGTGCATCCTGCTGCATTCTATTCCCCAGATAAATGATGCATCAGGCTGTCTACATGATATAAAAGAAAACATGATTCGTCAGTCCAGGCCACCTTCTTCCTTTGCTCCATGGTTCAGCTCTGACACTCACGTGCCCATTGTAGGCATTTTTGGAGGTGGACAGGGGTTAGCATGGGCACTGACAGGCCTGCAGCTATACAGCAAGCTTCAATATGTATTCTGATATTTTTCTATCATAGCGTGTATTCACTTTTTCAGCAATTTGTGCTACAGTAGCTCTTTTGTGGCATCAGACCAGATGGGCTAGACTTCGCTCTCCACACGCATCAGTGAGCTTCCAAGGGTGCAGTGGTGACCTGCTACTGACTGTTCCTACATACTGTATGATCAGGAAACAGGTTGCTTAGACATGTTTAATAACATGAGTGGTAATGTCACACAGCTGGTCACTGGCTACATTTGGTTATTTAAATAAAAATTATAATTTGGGCTTCACAATGTTATACCAATAAATATGCTTTCCTTCTCTTATTAAACAGATTATATCATGTTCATTTATCCCTCCGAGTATACAGACGGCATGTGTCTTTCTGCTCCAAGAGGATTGTAACCTGGTATTTCACAGGTTCATTTTTCTATTTCCCCTGATGTAGTTGCCACCTAATGCTTTTTCAAACAGACGGAACTCATCACACTATAAATAAATGAATATGCCACCTTACAGCACCGAGCCTCTCAGCAGACAACTTCTAACCTTCCTCAACCTCCTCCCCCACCCTTTTCAACTGCTGCTTCAAATGAGGTTGGTTTTATTAGCATTAAATTAACTTCAGAAGCTCTTTTATGCAATAATTAGATTTTCCCCCCCTCTCTTTTCCAATTGGGTTTGGCTTTTCCAATTTCTCCCCTTATCTTTATGAGCCCGGTGCTTATGCATTGCCCTCACAAAATTGAAGGAACAGTCTTGTGTATGCGTCTGTGTTTTTCTAGTTAAGTTATTGGCTTTTTTTTTTTTTAACACTTTTAATTTGTGTGCGAGTCTGAGAAGGACGGAATCTGTGGAGCAGAAAAGTAAAAGGGACGAACTGGCAGGAGAAAATGGATTTTTTTTTCCTCAACAAGGTACATTTATTTTCCGAAATGTAAAATGAATGTAAGAGACTGGGAGCTGCATACACTGTATATATATATATATATATATATATATATATATATACCTTTGGATGTCTAGCACTAGAATATTGGGGGTCATTCCGAGTTGATCGTAGCTGTGCTAAAGTTAGCACAGCCACGATCATCTTCCCTGACATGCGGGGGGACGCCCAGCACAGGGCTAGTCCGCCCCGCATGTCAGTCCAGCCCCCCCCCCTGCACAAATACAAAAGCATCGCACAGCGGCGATGCTTTTGTATTTGTGGAGTAACTCCAGGCCAGCGCAGCTCCTGCGGCTGGCCGGGAGTTGATTGTCGCTGCCACTGGCCGCAGCGGCTGCGTGAGATGTCATGCAACCGCTGCGGGCTGCCCCTCCAATGGTCCGGCCACACCTACGTTGGCTGGACCGCGCCCCCTCCCACCCTGCGACCGACCGACTCTGCATGTCAATCAGGTAGAGGCAATCGCTACTGAACGACGGCCTTTGGCCATCCGGCATACGCCAGCGCACTGCGTCGCCGGTGCATGCACAATTCCGACCCGATCGCTGTGCTGCGATAAACTGCAGCAAGCGAACGGGTCAAAATGACCCCCCATTATGCCGCACTTTACAAAGAGTCAACTAGAGCAAGTTTTATTCTTTGTATCAGTCCTTGCTTCAGCATACACATACATACAGTATATAATGTGCATACATACATTTATGACCATCATTAAGATGACCTGTACTTGAATACAGTATAACTATATAGCATTTAAAGGTGCAACCAAGAACCTTCTTTTGATGTAACCAAAAACCCAATGTTCTGATTAAACAATGCTGTACAAATTAAATAACGTCAAAGATATAATTGCAACAATATAAAATGATACTATTATTGATTTTATACCCTCCACAATGACTGGGTCCACTGTCAGTGGCATTAACAGCAGTTTTAGTAATGAGTCAAACTGACTCATTATTACAGTAGTAAACAGAGTCCAGCTGTGGGCAGTCCCAACAGCAATGAAAAAGGGGTAAGTGGTCCGGCCAGAGGTGAAGAAGGGGGCCCCTTACCGCCTCTCTCCCTGACCCTCCTCTATGCCCACTTCTTTCCTTCAACTCATCTTCTCTGAAACCTACTGTTGCCGCTGCGAATTGTCTTGTGATCATAACATGAGATCCCCTATCGGGGAGCCGCAGCCTCTCTGCCCCTGCTAGCTCTGTGAGCCAACCAAGGAAGGTACCACATTATTCAGACCCCCAGGAGCATAACTAGACATTTGTGGGCCCCATAGCAAGATGTTGAAAGGGTCCCCCTGCTCTCCTTAAAAGTGACGGGGAGTGGGGTGGTGGTTTTGAGGTGATGGGAGTTAGAACAGCAGGGAGGGAGCAGGGCCTGACAGTGGATGGTGGTAGAGTGCAGGGTGGACACTAAGATGTCAGTTATACTAATAAGTAGCTGAGAAATGGCATGACTATACACTAGTACCCCCAATTCAATGTACACTGCACAGTAGTGCTCCTTATTCATGTTATGTCATATAGTAGTGCTCCTTATTCATGTTATGTCATATAGTAGTGCTCCTTATTCATGTTATGTCATATAGTAGTGTTCCTTATTCATGTTATGTCATATAGTAGTGCTCCTTATTCATGTTATGTCATATAGTAGTGCTCCTTATTCATGTTATGTCATATAGTAGTGCTCCTTATTCATGTTATGTCATATAGTAGTGCTCCTTATTCATGTTATGTCATATAGTAGTGCTCCTTATTCATGTTATGTCATATAGTAGTGCTCTTTATTCATGTTATGTCATATAGTAGTGCTCCTTATTCATGTTATGTCATATAGTAGTGCTCCTTATTCATGTTATGTCATATAGTAGTGCTCCTTATTCATGTTATGTCATATAGTAGTGCTCCTTATTCATGTTATGTCATATAGTAGTGTTCCTTATTCATGTTATGTCATATAGTAGTGCTCCTTATTCATGTTATGTCATATAGTAGTGCTCCTTATTCATGTTATGTCATATAGTGGTGCTCCTTATTCATGTTATGTCATATAGTGGTGCTCCTTATTCATGTTATGTCATATAGTAGTGCTCCTTATTCATGTTATGTCATATAGTAGTGCTCCTTATTCATGTTATGTCATATAGTAGTGCTCCTTATTCATGTTATGTCATATAGTAGTG
This sequence comes from Pseudophryne corroboree, assembly GCF_028390025.1. Classification (NCBI taxonomy): domain Eukaryota; kingdom Metazoa; phylum Chordata; class Amphibia; order Anura; family Myobatrachidae; genus Pseudophryne; species Pseudophryne corroboree. Next base: position 176,831,319 of record NC_086449.1, on the reverse strand, counting down.
TTCCTTATTCATGTTATGTCATATAGTAGTGTTCCTTATTCATGTTATGTCATATAGTGGTGCTCCTTATTCATGTTATGTCATATAGTAGTGCTCCTTATTCATGTTATGTCATATAGTAGTGCTCCTTATTCATGTTATGTCATATAGTAGTGCTCCTTATTCATGTTATGTCATATAGTAGTGTTCCTTATTCATGTTATGTCATATAGTAGTGTTCCTTATTCATGTTATGTCATATAGTAGTGCTCCTTATTCATGTTATGTCATATAGTGGTGCTCCTTATTCATGTTATGTCATATAGTGGTGCTCCTTATTCATGTTATGTCATATAGTAGTGCTCCTTATTCATGTTATGTCATATAGTAGTGCTCCTTATTCATGTTATGTCATATAGTGGTGCTCCTTATTCATGTTATGTCATATAGTGGTGCTCCTTATTCATGTTATGTCATATAGTAGTGCTCCTTATTCATGTTATGTCATATAGTAGTGCTCCTTATTCATGTTATGTCATATAGTAGTGCTCCTTATTCATGTTATGTCATATAGTAGTGTTCCTTATTCATGTTATGTCATATAGTAGTGTTCCTTATTCATGTTATGTCATATAGTGGTGCTCCTTATTCATGTTATGTCATATAGTAGTGCTCCTTATTCATGTTATGTCATATAGTAGTGCTCCTTATTCATGTTATGTCATATAGTAGTGCTCCTTATTCATGTTATGTCATATAGTAGTGTTCCTTATTCATGTTATGTCATATAGTAGTGTTCCTTATTCATGTTATGTCATATAGTAGTGCTCCTTATTCATGTTATGTCATATAGTGGTGCTCCTTATTCATGTTATGTCATATAGTGGTGCTCCTTATTCATGTTATGTCATATAGTAGTGCTCCTTATTCATGTTATGTCATATAGTAGTGCTCCTTATTCATGTTATGTCATATAGTGGTGCTCCTTATTCATGTTATGTCATATAGTAGTGCTCCTTATTCATATTATGCCACACAGTAGAGGGGCCCCTTACACTACGTAATGACACGCAGTAGTACTGCCTATTACACCGTTATGCCACACACAGTAATGCTGATTGCCCCACATTATGCCCCATACAGTAATGCCCAATGCACCATATTATGCCCCACACAGTAATCCTGCTTATGCCCCACACAGTAATGCCCATTGCACCACGTTATGCCCCACAAAGTAATGCCCCCCCCCCATGCCCACAGTCACTGGCCAGCACAAACACCTCCCCCCATGCCCACAGTCACTGTACCGGAGTTCAGCAGAGTTACTGTAGGTGCAGCTACCAGTCACAGCAGCACACTAGCTGGGTGGGATACAGTCTATGCAGTTGCTGGCAAATGAGAAGAGAGCTCCCTGCCGCACAGCCGGACCCCAGTGTAAAGTGAGAGATCCAGCCGGCCGGGCTACCACTGCGGCGGTTATGTATATGCACAGAAAGAAAAAAAGTAATGAGATGCAGAGACCTGACGGGGTGCTGGGGAGCAGAGGGGCCCCACTGGTATCTCGAGCTTCATAGCAGCCGCATCCCCTGCACCTATGGTAGTTACGTCATTGCAGACACCCTAATGTCTGTGGACAGAGTGGGTTATAAGTGCAATGTAAAGCAGAGATTGTGTATTAATAAACTTGACAGATTAGGGTTTACTTTCTGCATTGCATGACATCTTAAGCTCTTTCTTGATACTTTAGTAATGTCACCTGCTACCCCATAGATATTTGCTGCACATTCAATGTAGAATCAGTGCATCTACTTACTGCTCCATCAACACCTCTACTTATAATGGTATTGGAGCCTAGAGTGCACCACAGTTTGAATTAGGATTGATTCAGATGTGCTGAACCTACTGTACAGTACTATACTGAATAAGCCTATTTGGTGTCTGTACACGTGTGGAGTGTGTAGGAGGAATACCAGTTAAAGTGCCAGAGCGGAGTGCTGAAGATGCCTGTATTCAACAAGAGCCTAACCCAGCATCAATTAAATTTACTACTCCGTATACAACAGCAACAGTGGTCTGTGTGCACACTCAAGGGATGCATGCACCGTAACGGTTATGAGGACTTTCCGTGCATGCGCAGTAGCAAATACCACTCAACTAGGCAAACATGCATCCACCTTCCGACTCATGCCCCATGATGCATTACAAGAGGTGCAAATACATTTATTGTTTTTGCATGAAGGGTAAATACTGGCGGCTTTTGCATGTACTGTATAGATGTGTTCTTTTCTGTTGCACGTTATGCGTCTCCTGAGATTTGTGGGTGTGTGTGTACGCTCACACACTGCGATCCATTCATTCTGCATGGAAGACCTGCTGCTCCGAATAAATGCAGCCTCCTGTGGCATAGCATTACTGCGATGCTCACGCACTACGGTAACAAATGCAACAACACTATAGGAGAACACCTCCGTAGCCCAAAAATTCTGGACAGCTTTATTTTTGCACTGCGATTTAGACTTCAGTTTAGACGTGCCCCCTCAAATTTAAATCTCTGTGCATTTTTTAAATGTGCCACACCTGCGGTGCAACATGGTTTTGCCAATGTGCAAAGTTACTGTGTTCTTATTTTGTTCTACTCCCAACCCAAACTAATTTGGTTTAAAGGGAAAGAAAATTTTGCTGTAAAAGAAAACATAAATACCTTACTTCACTCCAACTGTAACGCAAGATGAAGGCACTAAGGCAGCTACAGTTTAAGGTGTGGGCAAGCTTTGGGACTAAGGGGGTCATTCCGAGTTGATCACTCCCTAGCAGTTTTTAGCAGCCGTGCAAACGCATTGTCGCCACCCACCGGGGAGTGTATTTTCGCTTAGCAGAAGTGCGAACGCCTGTGCAGCAGAGCGCCTGCAAAAACATTTTGTGCAAAACAAGACCAGCCCTGGACTTACTCTTCGTGTGCGTTGATTCTAACATTGGAGGGACGGCTTTTGATGTCACTCACCCGCCCAACGTTCGGTCAGCCACACCTGCGTTTTCCTGGCATGCCTGAGTTTTTTTAAGCACTCACTGAAAACTGTCAGTTACCACCCAGAAACGCCCACTTCATGTCAATCATCCTGCGATGGGCCGTGCGACTGAATATTTCGCTGAACCTGTGCAAAACCACAAAGAACGTTGCCCCCATACGGCGCGCGTGCACATTTCGGTGTGCACAGAAATGCCGATTTTTAGCCTGATCGCTGCACTGCGAACAACGGCAGCTAGCGATCAACTCGGAATGACACCCTAATTCAGATCTGAGTGCAGCAGCAAATTTGATAGCTAATGACCAAAACCATGTGCACTGCAGGTGGGGCAGATATAACATGTGCAGAGAGAGTTAGATTTGGGTGGGTTAGCTTGTTTCTGTGCAGGGTAAATACTGGCTGCTTTATTTTTACACTGCAATTTAGATTGCAGTTTGAACATACCACACCCAAATCTAACTCTCTCTGCACATGTTACATCTGCCCCACCTGCAGTGCACATGGTTTTGCCCATTAGCTAATAAATGTGTTGCTGCGATCAGATCTGAATTAAGCCCTTTGTTTCTTCAGAGCATGATAAGTTTCCTATCAATGAGTCAGCCATGAACTTCACAATTTATCAATCAGAATATGCGGCTTTGATAAATCTGAAGATGAGCTGAAAACTGATCTCGTCACAACACAAGGATCCAAAAAGATGAAGCAGGTTATTAGCAGAAGAATATTTGTCCAGCCAGCTGAAGATAAAGAGACAGTTCTCATTATAGAGCAAATTCTACTAGCGACTTTGTACCAGATGGTATTTTGGACTTTCTGACCTTTCTCAATCTAACATCTGGAAGAGGGATAGGACTGGCCTCTTGTGTATATCTGCACATACTTCCTCTTATTACAAAAATCTTCACATAAAAGACCTACTGTATGACTGGTATTTCTGCTTTGGCAGATTGATCACTGTGTGTTTCATTCAGCTACTAGTAAGACTTTTTTGTAAAAGTACAAAACAAAAAAAACTCTGACATTCACTGTTGTCCTGGTCCTATAACTGGCTTGCAGAAGATAATGCAGGACATTATAACATAGTAACATACTGTAGTTTCTGAGGTTGAAAAAAGACAATTTGTCCATGGAGTTCGACCTGTTAGTGCTCTCCTACAGTGTAATATTTTTAAGACTCATTTTAACTATGGTGAATGTTTAGATGTTAACTAAAATACTCCTTTGGGTTTTTTTTGTTTGTTTGTTTTATACCATAAGCCGGTATATCCTTAATCATTATGAATTTATCTAGCCCATTCTTAAAAGTAATGACCAAGTCTGCCATTACTGTTTTCTCAGGCAGGGAATTCCAAATACATATTGTCCCTACTGTGAAGAAACCTTTCTGTCTCTGTGTGCGAAATCTCCTCTCCTCTAACCTAAGCGGGTGTCCATGGGTCTTTTATGATGATCTTACCAAAAACAAATCCCCTGCTAGCTCTGTGTATTCACCCCTTATATATTTGTAAATGTTCATCATGTCCCCTCTTAATCTCCTTTTTTCCAGTGTAAAAATGCTTAGCCTAGCAAGCCTTTCCTCGTATTCTAGCATCGCAATCCCCTTAATCAATTTGGTCGCCCGTCTCTGAACCTTTTCTAGTTCCAGGATATCTTTTTGTAGTATGGTGCCTATAATTGTAGACAGTATTTGACATGTGGCCTCACTAGTGATTTATATAATGAGAGTATAACACTCTCATCCCTTGCATCAATTCCCCGCTTAATGCATGCTAATACCTTGTTTGCCATTTTTGCTGCAATCCTACTTTGGGTACTACTGTTACGTTAGTTATCTACAGTATGTGAACACCTAAATCTTTTACCAGTACAGAATCCCCTAGTTTTTTCCCATTTAGTGTGTAGTTAGTATTCTTGTTCTTGCTATCGAAGTGCATTACCTTACATTTGTCTATACTGAACTTCATTCTCCATTTTGCTGCCCATATTCCCAATTTAAATAAGTCGTTCTGAAGAGACTTAGCATGCCCCACCCAAATTTATAACCTTACACAGTTTGGTATCATCTGCAAAAATTGACAATGTGCTCTCTAGATAATTTATGAAAATGTTGAACAATAGTGGTCCAGGTACAGACCCTTGTGACACACCACTTAGTACTTCAATCTATTTTGAAAAAGTTCCATTTACCACCACTTGCTGCTCCCTTTTATCCAACCAATTACTAACCCAAGTGCATATTGTGGTCCCTAACCCAAGTTCTCTTAATTTGTAGATACTGTACTGTGAGTCTTATGTGAGGTACTGTATCGAAAGCTTTAACAAAATCTAAAAAGATTACATCCACCTCTTTACCCTGATCTAGGTTTGCACTAACTGTTTCATAAAAGCCTATTATTAAGGTAGTTTGACATGATCTATCCTTCACAAATCCATGTTGGTTCCTATTAATAACCTTATTGGTTTCAAGGAACTCCTGTATTCTATCACTTAAAATATCTTCCAGTACTTTCCCCACTATAGATGTAAGACTTAGTGGTCTATAATTACCTGGTTCAGATTTACTTCCTTTTTTAAATATTGGCACTACTTACGCTATATGCCAGTCTTTGGGAACCATGCCTTATTGGAGTGAGTTAATGAAAATCAAATATAGGGGTCTTGCTAATTCGGAGTGTAGCTACATGAGAACCCTTGGGTGAATTCCATCGGGACCAAGTGACTTATTAATCTTATTTTTTTTTTTTTATTGGTCACAGACTACTTCCTCACTTAAATAAGCATTTAGCAGTGGGGCATTATCATTGCTGAGGTTATGCGTCAATCCCGCCATCTGGTCTGCTATGTCATTGTTGTCTTTGTTGGACACCCAACTGGTGAAGTTGCAGAACATAAAACACCCTCAAAATACTTCTCTAGTATGCATTTGCATTGTCACTTGCATTGGCCATTTAAATGCTGCAAGGTAAAGGCTGAGATGTGAGATATGAATCTGAATCATGAATATGTTTGTAAAGATGTGTATATGGCCCACAATGAATGTGCAGTATGCAGACACATTTGGACCTGCATGCAGGTCTGTCCTGATTGCAGTAGAAAGCATGTGATGTGATTGGTACAGAACTGTATCTTACACTGCTCTTCTTCCTCCAATGACCAAACCCACTTGGAAGAGTAAGGACACAAGTTAGGTTCTCATCTCATATGGGGAAAGATCAGTGTCGGACTGGAGCGTGAAGGGCCCACCGGAGGTATGCAGTGGTATGGGCCCATGATTATAGGTGTGGCCAGCCTCCAAAGGGGGTGTGGCCAGCCACCGCAGAGGTTTGGCTAACCATTATAGAGTACCTGGTCTGGACTCCTTGATAATTTATATAGTAATTAATGCTAGGGCATGCATGATAATGTGACAGATTAATGACAGCAATGTACTGTAGAGAATACATCATAATCCTGTGCAGTATAAGGTAACATATGTATAATATATAATTCAAGTGCACAGTTTAGAAACTGATACCTAGAGGAGGAGGGGGCCCCAGGCAGAGGGGCCTACCGGTGGTTTCCCCTGTACCCCTGTGGGCCAGTCCGAGCCCGGGGAAGATGATTCTCGGAACTCTTGGATATCTATGATTGGAGAAATTTTCTCCATAGCTTGAAAACAAAATATCAAAAAATACATTACAGATATGTTCTAGAACACAGGGCAATGGACAATACATCACAGAGAGAAAGCGAGAGAGAGAGATAGAGAGAGAGAGATTGTATAATGTTACCTTTTAATAAGACTCTACATGTTTGTACATAATTCACATTATAAGTGGTATGTATTAAGGTCTTTAACGATCATGCTCTAGCATTCCTAAAATGTACAATGCCCTAGTAATTATGAAGCGTTGAGCAACACTGATTACTAAGCAGCATTACCTGAAAGAAAAAAATCCAAACAAAAAACTTTACTCATTAGCATTTCTCTCCTTGCTTGCCTCCCAGACTTTTTTCATCTTTTTTATTTTCCAAAAACATTTATTTTTATTTATTTTTTATGTAAATACCTACTGCCACATTCAGGCTGTTGCAAGTTACTGAGAAGAATGCAAACAGGCGAGCAGCATTATTAAATGCTTATATGAAGATCTGTATTATCACTGCAATACTGTAGGTCAGGCAATTTGCAGTTTAGTTGCGAGTGGTCATTAGCGAGAAACAGAGCTGTTATGCCTAATTAGATAATATTGAAAAAAGAAAAAGAAAGGTATTATTACGCAGAAACTCAGAACCGAAACATTACAAATACAAAATTAGGGTTCTGTAAAGCCTCAGAAATACTGCTTGCTGCTCTTCAGCCAAATTCGGCTAAAAAATTGCCTCCCTCTATCAATCTCAGTGGGAGCAGAAGGCAGCACAACACAGGGAATGGAAAAGCCAGAGAGAGCACTTAAGCATCACAATTAAAGTGTTTTTTTTTTTAGCTTTGGCATATAAAGTTGGTACTGATTTGTCTGACAAATTATAATGACTATGTACTTGCCATTTCGGGTCTACATGCCATCAATTCCCAAATTTATACAGATTCAACAAACATAAAAGAGCATAATTTCTAAGGCTATAATTTTTGATAAGTGAATGTTTAGAGAGAGTATTTTAGGATGTGCCCTGCTGTATTTATTACTACTGTTTAATACTTCCAGTGGTGATGGCCATAGCCCCAGCAGAGCAGGAAATTCCACTTTGAAATATTACAAACTATTAGTAGTGATAAATGAAGGCTTTCAGTTTGCCTTTTACAGCTGTCATCAAGAGATATTTTTTTCACAATGCAATCAGTATGTACTGTACATCATCATCACGTTACATACACAGAGGCTGGTTCTGAGTTGAGTGGAACTTTGTTCCCAGATGCAAATGGTGAGTTTTTGCACACAGAGCATGTGGAGATGTGAATTTATGCATTTTTGAGTATGTCTATCCTATTCTAAATTGGATGAAGCTTTAGTTTTTCTGTGAAATAGGGCTGCGCAAGTGCATATACTACAAAAAGGATATCCTGGAGCTAGAAAAGCTTCAGAGGTGGGTGACCAAACTAAATAATGACATTGAGATGCTGGAATACAAGAAAAGGCTTGCAAGACTAGGCATGTTTACACTGGAAAAGAAGAGTATAAGAAGGGACATGGGGGGTCATTCCGAGTTGTTCGCTCGCAAGCTGCTTTTAGCAGCTTTGCACACGCTAAGCCGCCGCCTACTGGGAGTGAATCTTAGCATATTAAAATTGCGAACGAAAGATTAGCAGAATTGCGAATAGACACTTCTTAGCAGTTTCTGAGTAGCTCCAGACTTACTCAGCATCTGCGATCAGTTCAGTGCTTGTCGTTCCTGGTTTGACGTCACAAACACACCCAGCGTTCGCCCAGACACTCCCCCGTTTCTCCAGCCACTCCCGCGTTTTTCCCGGAAACGGTAGCGTTTTTTCGCACACACCCATAAAACGGCCTGTTTCCGCCCAGAAACACCCACTTCCTGTCAATCACACTACGATCACCAGAACGAAGAAAAAACCTCGTAATGCCGTGAGTAAAATTCCAAACTGCATAGCAAATTTACTTGGCGCAGTCGCACTGCGTTCATTGCGCATGCGCATTAGCGACTATATGCTCCGTTGCGACAAAGAAATAACGAGCGAACAACTCGGAATGACCCCCACGATCAACATCTACAAATATATAAGGGTACAATACACAGAGCTTGCGCGGGACCTGTTTTTGGTTAGATCAACACAGAGGACTCGTGGACAATCGCTCAGGTTAGAGGAGAGGAGATTCCGCACAATATGGCGTAAAGGCTTTTTCACGGTAAGGACAATACGTGTTTGGATTTTCCCTGCCTGAGGGAGTTGTAATAGCAGACTCAGTCAACACCTTTAAGAATGGGTTAGATAAATTCCTAATGGATAAGGATATCCAGGGTTATGGTGCATAGTCACGCACTATAGTTACTATAAAAAGAGGGATAAAACGCAACGGCTGACATCAGCATCACATTTTTGACCAAATAATCATGCATAGGAAACCACAAATAGGTTGAACTCGATGGACAATTGTCTTTTTTCAACCTTAGATACTATGTTACTCTGTTAAAGATGACAGCTATAGTGGCCAACGTAACATTAAGGGGCGGAAAGGGCATGGCGATGAAGAAGGAACTACCATACACACAGTTTTGCCATCTTTCCCAAATAATCCAGTAAAAGGTGCAGATGGGGGCCAACTTCCACCCATCACCAGCAACTTAAGGCTTAAATCTGTCAGCCCATCGCCAACAACTCAAAGTAGTCATACTCACCTGCCAATGAAACACAAAAAGGCTCTCTGAGACCTGTGGTGTTGCTAACCCCAGTAGGGTAGAATCAACCTAAACCTGTGAATAGGGGAAAGCACCTCAAGACCTACAGCAAGACAACCATTGTTACCATTCTTTCCCACAAAACAATAGAGACCACAATCACAATAATGGGTTGGGGGAACTTCAAAAGAGACAAGAGACCTCTCATCCATGAAATCACTATTATATACCATCAACTCAGAAGCCAAAACTCCATACTTTATCTGCCACTTGTGCAGGAAGACACAACCACTGGCCGAACATCATTGACCTTCGTAGTGACCCTATGTCCGTGCAAACTGTTCGACAGAACTGAGACACCAGAGCCATTTTGACTGCATATGAGAATGCAGTCACAGCCAGTGACATGCCTCCAAAATAGTCAGAACACATCTGCTTTGTGGTAGCCTTCACCTATTACTACCCAAAAAGGTCACTGACTGTCAATCAATCTATAAATAAATCCTCTCTGTGACCGCCAGCACAAGACCATCACTGCACATGTACAGTGCAACTTATATGCACGGCAAAAAATTGTTCCACACAACATTGACATTACGTCCATCTCTGAATTAGATCTTTAATGTTCAACTGTTACCATAAGAGGTAACATAGGTGCACAGCTAAGCGATGTGACAATCCAATGGTGCCGCAGTGTTATGTAATAATATTTAGCATCGCCGTACAGACTACATGATCCGCCATATACCAACACAATATATTGCTACATAGTATTGTTACATAATACAACAACACAGTGTTGTCTGTGGCATTGTCCCATCTGATGTGCAGCACATCCAATTCAATACATCATATAGTGTCTACCTACCCCGCTTTATAGTATGCTGTATATTAATGTCCCTTGTTTAATTTGCTTTATTCGGCAGGATGTAATGGAGTCCGAGATCGCCAGTGGTGCGGAATGCTGGCTGATCTTGGAAATTTTTTAAAGGGGCAATCACTTACAAGGCATGGAGTCCGAGATTGCCAGAGGTGCAGTATGCTGGACGATCTCAGACATTTTTTAAAGGGGGGAATCACTTACAAGGCATGGGGTCCGAGACTTCCAGAGGTGCGGAATGCTGGACGATCTTGGATGTTTTTTTAAAGGGGAAATCACTTGCAAGGCATGGTTTTGCCTTGTAAGTGATTGCCCCTTTAAAAAAAGTCTGCGATTGGCCAGCATCCTGCACCGCCAGCGATCTTGTTCTCCATTACATCCATCCGATTCTATTTGTTTCCTTACCTTTCCAGTGCTGCAAAACTTTATAAGCTTATAAATAAACTTTGATGATGACTATGAAAATGAGCCCACTGTTATGTCAGTTTGAACGTTCTAATACATCCCAGCTGTACCAGTTTAGATGGATAGTCACAATTTCAAGGGACTGCCCATATTCTCGATTATCAGGATTTTTTTCCAATTCAGCTACTATTTCAAAGTATATCAATGCTGCAACATTGAAATGGTGATTTTGAGGACAAACAGGGTTTTCTACCATTCTGTAAATTCTAGGCATTGCTACACCCTCTGAGATGTGGATAAACTACCTAACGAGATATGTCAACACCCTTCTTCGCCCATATCTTGCATTACTTATCAGTATATACAGTACACCTGTGTTGATTACTTCTTCAATATGTATCAATTATTCCTTTCAAAATTATTATAATACAGACAGGACTTTTCTTATCGTAATACATAGTGCCCTTAGGGGGAGGTGTACTAAGCAGTGATACAAGTGGAGAAGTGAGCCAGTGGAGAAGTTGCCCATGGCAACCAATCAGCTGCACTGTTTTATTTTATAGTATGCAAATTATAAATATTATGTCAATGCTGATTGGTTGACATGGGCAACTTCTCCACTGGCTCACTTCTCCACTTTTATCACTGCTTAGTATATCTTCCCCTTAGACAGACGTACAATGGCCCTCATTCCGAGTTGTTCGCTCGCAAGCTGCTTTTAGCAGCATTGTACACGCTAAGCCGCCGCCTACTGGGAGTGAATCTTAGCTTAGCAGAATTGCGAACAAAAGATTCTCAAAATTGCGAATAGAAATTTCCTTGCAGTTTCTGAGTAGCTCGAGACTTACTCCTCCACTGCGATCAGTTCAGTCAGTTTCGTTCCTGGTTTGACGTCACAAACACACCCAGCGTTCGCCCAGACACTCCGCCGTTTCTTCAGACACTCCCGCGTTTTTCCCAGAAACGGCAGCGTTTTTTCACACACACCCATAAAACGGCCAGTTTCCGCCCAGAAACACCCACTTCCTGTCAATCACATTACAATCACCAGAACGAAGAAAAAAACCTCGTAATGCCGTGAGTAAATTACCAAACTTCTTAGCAAATTTACTTGGCGCAGTCGCAGTGCGAACATTGCGCATGCGCGATTAGCGGAAAGTCGCTGCGATGCGAAGAAAATTACAGAGCGAACAACTCGGAATGACCACCAATATACAGTATATGACAGACTGCAGTAAGCAACTTTTCAATGTTTTTCTGAGGCAACAGAGCTTTTAAGATATTCATGGAATCATAAGACAGTAAAGTTCATCGTACTAACATGATTTGTTTGGGAGGTGTTGGAGTGAGTGTTATGTAATATAAAAGATACCTGTGAGTCATATATTGATGCTGCAAGATGTTTTCTATACAGTATGTGTAGTGACAATCAAAATCTTATACGGCTCCCTGTCGGCCAGCACAGCGTTAAATACCTAGCTCTCAAAGGATTAGAGCCGCTAAGGATGTTTTAATGCTTATATCATGAACTGCAGGCCCCCTGTCTGCAATAAACCACACGCTTTAAACAATTCTTCTCCCAGTACCAAACCTGCTCTGAATGAAAATGTTCCCATCAGTGCAACAGCACAGGCTAATCACCTAATGTGCCGGCGAAATGCAAGGACAGCCATGGATTAACTGAGCTTCCTCCCCAAGGGGCAGCGGGCGGTGAATTAGTATTATGTGTTTGTTCCAATTACAGGAGGTAATTATGAAAACCAGCTTAAATCAAATGGGGAGGAGGCTGTGCTCTTGTGGCTAAAGAGCAGTCTCATAATCTGCAATTCTTTTCACCCAGTGAATTAAACCCTTAAGAACAGTTTGGCCCTTAACAGTGCCTAGGATGTAAAATGGAATTTAATGTCTGATGGCCAACTGCCCATAGTGGTATAATGTAGTTTTATATGCTAATAATGGTTAAAGAATGAACAAAACACATTTTAAAAGAGCAAATTAGGACAGCTCAGCGCACCTACTCTGCCAGTTGTGTACCTGACAACAACATCTTTTACAGGCTGATTTATTAAGCCAGACACATGGCTTGAGTCAGAGGGGAATGCAAATCCCGTCACTGCTGTGTCTTTGTATGCTGCGGATTTGAGAAGATATTCAAATGTAGCCAGTTTCTTTTGTACAGAGACACCCACCACCGGCGTAATAAATCTACTACTTGTGTGCAAAGATGCTGCATCGAATGCACATCAGTCGCACCATCAAAGTTCTGAGTAACCACATTCAGCAGTCACTCAGAATGCCTGACGGAAACTAAGACGCTGGGGTCAAGTAAGCTGTGTATGAGAACGCAGTTGCTGACTGCAACGCGCTCCTGAAACTGTCATGACATGCTTGCATTTTACTCGCCATTTTTCATTATTTTAATCTACAGATGGAGCCGCGCTATTCTGATGCAGCTCCATCGCATACCAGCGTTCCCGGCATGACTAGGAGATCCATCTGCCTAGTCACGCCGGGAGCGCACAAGGATGCTCCCATTCAAGTGAATGGGGCGGGTGCGCATCATGGACGCGTGCGCCCCCCAGATGCAGGTGCGCCCCAGACACAGTGGTAGGCACAGGCACAGATGGAGCCACGATTAGCAGGGGGCGTGTCCGGTAGTAAGGGGACATGTAGGATGGGCGTGAAAGCACAAATACATAATCGTGGCTCCACCCCCCCCCCCTATACAGTGCCGAATAAACAGGCGCTGGATATCAGGGGCAGAGCTATGATGATGTGATTCAGCGAGAATCGCGCCATCGGGTCCCCATCAGACTGCCCCCTTGTGCTCCATTGTGAGCGGCTGAGGGCGTGGTGTGGGGGCTGGCGGCAGATGTGGGACACTTGCCCACCTTTCCAGGGGGCTGGGAGTGCCACCCAATTTTCGGGAGCCTCCCGGCTGTTCTGGGAAGGTAGGCAAGTATGCTACAAGTACATAGGTGCATATGCCTTTATGGTGGTGGTTCAGCGAGCTCACAGATTTTAAGAAGTATGGGTTGCTCACTACTTTCTTTTCACATACTGTATGAACAATATATTGCCCTACAGGAGTTTCTCTAAATGTTATATATTTGGACCCTCAAATAAAACTAGAAGTTTTAGCTCTTAGGGTTCACTTTAAAGTTGGAACTCATTCTTCCTGGTACTAGACCCCCACCCATCCACTCCTAGGTAATTTTAATAAGCACTGGTTTCTGCCTTGGTGACAACAGAGACCCCTCACAACAGGCTAACCACAGTGCAAACTAATTAAAGCAGTGCTGGCATATTTTTTTCAAAATGACATCATACACTGAACAGCAGAGGAGGTGGAGCTTAGCTCAGTGGGGACCTCTACTCCCTGGCTCTCCAGCACTTCCTGACTGAGTACAGCCCCTGCACATAGTTTCAGGCTGCTGCTGACCGTGCTGTTTTTTACAGCAACAGCGCTGAAGCTCCCAGCATCCAGCCATCCCAGAGTTTGTGAGTCTTACTGTGGAGGCTAGTAGTGGTGGGGGAGCAAAATATATCCTAGATATATATAATTCTCTTCAGTTGATTTATATATATTAATGCCCTGGTCTATATATTCATATTGTATATAGACACATATCACACATAAGGCACATAAGGCAGGTGAGACTGCTCCTCCCTTCCTTATTGCTGTCTCTCCTATACCAGAACACTACTACTGTATTTGGAAGTTATATGTGGCTTGGTGCAAAATAAAATTGTTCCCTACCATGTCGTTCCTGCTGTTCCTTCAGGCAGGTTTCTCGGCTGGATTATGGCTGGGGTCTTTGAAGGTACTCATTTTTTCCAGAGAAACCTGGCTTTAATGTAGGAGATGCAGACTTTTCTCCAGGACTTAAACCTGGTATTCTCTTTTCTCCAGTTATCCTTTTTTGAGCCTTTAGCAATGGCTGACTTAAAGTTTCTGTTCTGCAGAATGGTGGTCATTTTCGCTTTTATTTTGGCCAGAAGAGGCTCAGAACTGCGAGCCTTGTAGTGTTGCTCTCCTTGTCTGGTCTTTCATGAAGACAGAGTGGACCTCCACACAAAGTGATTTCTTTGTTCCACGTCAACCAGCCTATTGTGGTACTATTTTTTCAGGGGACTCTCCTTCTTCTAAATCTTTGAATGTGATGAGGGCTCCGTGAATCTCTGTGAGCAGGACGTCTCAGCTGTGGAAATTGGATTCCCTCTTCGTCCTCTATGATCCAGCCAGTGTGACCTGCGTCAAAGCAGACATTGGCTTGGTGTATTTCACGGACTATTAGGCAAGCCTATCTGGCATCCTTTCCACTTCCACCAGCTTCCATTTCTGCACACTCCACACATTCCGTGGGACCCTCATGGGCGGCTGCCCGAGGGGTTTAAGCCATGCAACTGGAATATGCAGCTGCCTGGTCTGGTCAAAATATGTTTGTCAGATTTTATAGGTTGATACCTTTGCGGCCCCTGAATCTCACTTTGGACGCTCTATATTGCAGTTGTCTTAGCGCTCTCCTACCCGTGAAAGGTGTTCTGGAATGTCCCCATTGCCATGAGGCTCCAGTATCCCCTAGTGGATGAAAAAGAAAACAGGATTTTGGTGCTTAACAGCAAATCCATTTTTTCTGATTCCACAGGGGACACTGGACCCCTTCCCTGTGCTATTTTTCATGAGATTGTATGTTTGGTGTTTTGCTTTGAGTGCATCTGTTTGCACAGATTGTTATAAGGATTTTCATATTCTGTTCCCTATGGTTAAACTCCTTCTCTAAAGTTCTGTTCTTTCCGTCTCTCCTCGGGGTCGGTTTCTCTAACTGGTCTGTAGATGATGGGGGGCATAGAGGGGGGGGGGAGCCAGTCACACTTATAAATTTAAAGTGCCGGCTCCACTTATCCACCCATCTATACCGCATTGTCATAAGCCTCCAGTGTCCCTGTGGAATCAGAGAAGTAGATTTACTGGTAAGTACTAAAATCCTGTTATTTGACTTTCAGTATTCTTAGTGCTTAGAGTGTACACCATGGCACTACAAGTCTTATAGGACCTGATTCCAAAAAATTTTTCTTCTACGTATGCAACCAGATAATGTGTACACAGGGTCAGAGTTGTAACTGAGGTGCACAGGAGATGCAGTCTCAGAAAGCCACCACAGGGAGGTGGCTTGGCAGATGCACAGAGATTGTTATGGGAGTGTTATAGGAATGTTGCAGACGTCGTGCTGTAAGCGGTTGATGAGATGCTCAGCAGCTCACATAGGAGGCCATACTTGGACAAAGAAACTGCACATATAATAGACCTGTTGCAAGTTTTGATGGTGCAATGGATAGGGCATCTATCAGTCGGTATTTCAGCACCTACGAATGCTGACAGTGGTCATCTCAGTCCTTGCACATTTGGACACACTGATATACACCAGGTAAGGGGCTTTTTACTGTAATGGCATTTGCATAAAGTCACAGATGGGCGATTGCCAAATAAGCATATGTACACAAAAATACGCATACGTTTAAAATTAGGGTGTGCAGTGGAAGTTCCCACCCCTTCATTTTTAGCTATAAACCATTTAATCAATCCTCTTGAGGCCTTGCATAAAACAGATGAGTAGAAAAGGGATATCAATATTTTAAAAAATATATATTCATTAACACTGGGGTACTTGTGGTTATTATCCCACCTTATCCTTAATGATAATTATTATTCTGAATGGGTTTCCCAAATAACACAACATATCACTTGGGGGGCAGTCTTCTTTTAATTATTTTATGATTATGGGCAAGTGAAAAAATATATATTTCTATTAAATCTATAGTTATTGCATACTATAAATAACCCAGTAACTACATCTATTTAATTAAACGGCACTGATTTAAATTGCCTTTTTTGTGGCTTGCTATATGAGTGCACAGCGGTCTCAATGATTTACATTCTCCTTTATAGTCTGTAGTGACATCTAGAAGTATTAATAATAACACATATAATTAGCACATGGAATACAACACAATACCAGAATTCTGCAACCAAGATAGCATTTACTCTCATTAATTATATGTAACTTTACCAGAAAATAATGCAATGCTCAACATGATTAGCTTGGGTTGAAATTAGACAGCTGTCAAGAAAAAAAATATAATGACACAATTTCCAGGTTTGTACTTAATATTTGGAGAGCGAAATGACAGCATAGGAATGGAGAGAGTTAAACCTCCTGTGAGGGGTGGACCTAACTGTGATGAAAAGTACAGCCAATGTTAGAGAGGGGAGGGATCAGTATATATAGGGATGTATAGCCTAGCTTGGTCTCTCTTGCTGCTGGTTTTCCTTCTGGTGAGTGTTGCTGAGTGAGAGCTGAATAACAACAGTGCTGCTGCACCTACACAACACCCAGCAGAAAATTTAGCACAGCAGTATGCACAGAAGCCAGTAGTACCAGAAGCAGCAGCAAGTGTTTGGACATCTGGACTAATAGGACAGTGATTGTATCACAGAAAGGTGAGCAGCATGACCACACATGCTCACTCACAGACACACATAGACTTTGGCTAGGCAGTGCAGATGCTATTTTCTTATTAGATCTGTATTGCTGGGCTGTGTTGTACTTTTACCTTTCATTTTACAGCATCAGATTCAGGAAGTGAAAATCCAGTGAAGTGAATGAGACAGTGAGAAGCCTAATGCAGCTGCTGGCTCTATTCTGTCTGTGTCTGTGTCTGACTCCTCCTTCCAGATGAACTAATCTTTGCCAAAGCTGTGAACTGAACGAACTAGTTCACTTTGAAAATTAGTTCATTTTTAACTAATCATTCATGAACTACCCATCACTAGCCAGTTTCAACGTCTCCCCTGCTGCCTCCCTTACAGCCGGAGTCCGGCGGGGAGCGGCGGCGGCGGGGGGGGGGGGGGGGGGGGCGTCCCAGGATAGGGCGCGGCGGCATTGAGCCCCGCAGAGGTGCCTTCCCTGCAGACGGAGAGAGCTCTGGCTTGCGGGGGAGGGCACACGCGGGGGGGCGGTGGCAGTCACAGCAGCGATAGTGAGGGCCAGCAGGCGCAGGATAGGATAGACGATTGGTTGGGGGCCACGCCAATTGTGGTCAGGGGGGCCAGCGGATCACCAGCAGGCCAGGCGGAGCATTGGCCGTTGGGTCCCTTATCGGCGCCTGCCGGCCGACAGGCCAGGAGAGGTGCGCCGGCATCTGCGGAGTCTCCCGCCGGTGCCGGCCGCGACTTTTGGGGAAGTCAGGAGGCTTCCGGAGAGTTGGCGTC